>NC_060198.1:16289881-16589881 GCF_021184085.1 Oncorhynchus gorbuscha
CAGAGATGGAGGACAAGCATGTGAAGACTCAAGAGAGCTGTGGCAAAGGGAATTGTGTATGTCAACGGAAAGAGAGGTTGTATTTTCTTTCTCTGTACTTTATTTTTCTACAGTAATTGTAATTATTTATCACATTTTCTGAGGGTGTTATGATTGGTCTGTGGTTGACTAACTACGGGGTTCTCAAACCTATCGTCAGGGACCCCCGGCTGTTCCATGTATTTGATCTATTCTAGAGCTAGCACATCTGATACAACTTGTCAACTAATTATCAAGCCCTTGATTAGGTGAATCAGGTGAGCTAGTTCAGGGCTACAAAGAAATGGTGAAACGTCTGGGGGTGCCCGAGGAGGGGTTTGAGAATCACTGATCTGGAGCAAACGCCTATCATCATTCCTGGTACTGGTATCTTGATATAGTATGAGACAAAAGTTTGGGAAAGAGGATAAAGAGTTGGAGAAGAAGATAGTCAGTGGAGATGAAAAACAACAGTCTTGAGAAAGAGATGCTGGAGAAGAAGAGGGATAGTTTGGAAACAAGAGAGAAAGATGTGGAAAAGAAGGTGGAGAGGAAGGATATCTCGCTCCTTAAAATATTCCAACATCAGAACAAATTCAGGGTGTACACCTATGTGATTTCCTCTGCAATGCTTTTGTACATTTCTATGTAAAATGTGTATAGTCTTCTCATTCTATAGTTAAGGTTTTGTTGGGGGCTAAAATGTAGACTTTATTGCTGTAAATAACAATGAGTATAATATTCTAGGGATTACCAAATGATGTCCCAAATCTCCACATAGAGGCATCACTAAAGCCAGCTGGAGGCCAAGGTTCTCTGATTATTATCATGACTAGGGTTGAAAAATTCTGGTAGCTTTCCCAAATTTTCCAAAAACACTGGTTGGAGGATTTCCTGCTTATTCCCTCCTGATTCCTCTGGGAATCTTCCACATTTTGGGAAAGTCACTGTAATTTTACGACTCTAGTCATGACAAATGACTCTGATGACGAAGTACTGGATGTAAGGCTAAAAGCACCATATTATCGCTTTCAATGTCACTTAGAGTAGATATTTGTGCTGACAATTTTGACTTATGTAAACATAGTAATTGCTTAATAATTTTTATTCTGAAAATATGATTACGTACTGGTAGAAAAATGTATACACTCCAATCCAACTCATGAAATTATACTTTTCTGACATGTAGTAATAACATTTGTAAAAAGTTGTCTTTTTTGTCTAAGTTATCTCCGATATTGTCAGCACAACTTAAAAAATACAAATTGCAGACACTTCCACTTGGCACACAACCATTCGATACCATTAGATCGATACCAAAGATTATCTAAACTCAGCAAAAAAAGAAACATCCCTTTTTCAGGACCCTGTCTTTCAAAGATCATTCGTAAAAATCCAAATAACTTCACAGATCTTCATTATAAAGTGCTTAAACACTGTTTCCCATGATGAACCATAAACAATTTGTGAACATGCACCTGTGGAATGGTCGTTAAGACACAAACAGCTTAAAGAGGCCTTTGTACGACACCAAAAGAAAGATGCCGAGGGTCCCCGCTCATCTGCGTGAACATGCCTTAGACATGCTGCAAGGAGACATGAGGACTGTGCACGAGAGAAAAGCACACTTAGGGCTAAACTAAGCATAGTTTACAAATGATTCTAACACCTTGCCCCGAACTGCCGCTCTTATGGGTCAGAATATAATGATGTAATTACTTGTCAAAGGTCTCCGTTGGGGTATCTCTTCATGGACCGAGTTCCTCTGATGGCTGCACCTCTTGTCTCACCCGGGTGTAAGTCCCCGATTTTTCCACACAATGTCAGTCCTTTCTCTTAGTGGTCTGTTTCCTCACCCTCATTCTGTAAGAGGGGTCTTCTGAGAATGGCTAATCAGCCATGAGATGTTCCAGCATGGGATTGAACGCAGTGTTTTCACACAATTCCTTGGAGAAAATAACCAGGTGGTCCTGGTTGAATTGACCTTAGATACAGATACAGCTACTCAACCGTAGCATTGATTGTTAACCTCTCTTGGGTAGGGGGCAGTATTTTGACATCCGGATGAAAAGTGTGCCCAAAGTAAACTGCCTGTTACTCAGGCCCAGAAGCTAGGATATGCATATAATTGGTAGATTTAGATAGAAAACACTCTAAAGTTTCTAAAACTGTTACAAATAATGTCCGTGAGTGTAACAGAACTGATTTGGCAGGCTAAACCCCGAGGACAATCCATCCAGGGGAGAAAAAAAATTGAGGTCATAGGATTTTCTATGGGATATCCTTATTATTAGGAACCTGGTTGCAGTTCCTATGGCTTCCACTGGATGTCAACAGTATTTAGAAATTGTTCGATGTTTTTCTTTTGAGAAATAAAGTAGTCCTATTCATTGTGTCACTCCAGATGGACTCTACTGTTTTGGTGCGTGTGAACAGGAGCGCGCTCCACGTTGTTCTTATCCGGTATTAGAAACAGTGTATTCAGTCTTAAATTTGATCGATTATTTACATTTTAGGGTACCTGAAGTTGGATTAGAAACGTTTGAAACTTTTGAACCAAGTTTACAGGTAACTTATTAGATACTTTGTAGGCATGTTGGGCGAGTTGAAACCAGTGTATTTCTGAATCAAACGCGCCAAATAAATTGACATTTTTGGGACATAAAGGACATTATTGAACAAAAGGACCATTTGCGATGTTTCTGGGACATTTTGGAGTGCCAACAGAAGAAGATCTTCAAAGGTAAGGCATTAATTATACCGCTATTTCTTACTTTTGTGTCGCAACTGCCTGGTTGAAAAATTATTTTCATGTGTTTGTATGTGGGGCGCTGTCTTCAGATAATTGCATGGTGTGCTTTCGCCGTAAAGCCTTTTTGAAATCTGACACAGCGGCTCGATTAACAAGAAGTGAAGCTTTATTTTGATATTTTCGTTGGCTGATTTTGTCTGATTACATATATTGTCCCAAAGTACATTTATATATAACCTGACCCAAACAGGCCAGTCATAACAATGTACTCTACCTTGGCAAATAAAGGTGCAGTTCAGGTATGAATGTATTTGATATTATTTTTCAGTCATATCCAATACCAGGTGTATCAAATTCCAGTTTTTGAATGATGCTGTGTCTGCATGTATGTGTTAGAATTATAAACTTCAACAGTGTTAACCAATCTTGGTCCTGGGACATCAATGGTTACACATTGTATCTATGCAATAGATTAGAAACATGATTTAACTAGTTAAAGGCTGATTTGTAATTCATATATACAGGAATATAATTTAAGACCCAGTACACTACACTTCCTATCCATCATGTAAATACTCTAAAACCGGATTCATCTCAATATCTAATATTCTTTCATCTGCATTGATCTGATAAACACAGAATAGGTGAAGTATTGCATCAAATGAGAGACTTAAGTTCAACTAGTAGAGAATGTGAAAGAAGTTGAAGTTCATTATCCAAGTGCTATAAATACATAATACATGCATTATACATATTATAACTGTAATATAAATACAAGTTCAATCTGTACTTCAATGCACATCTAGTGTGCATTATAAAAACAGAGGAAGAAAGAGGTGGCGAGAGAGGTGTAAAAGACAAAGGGAAAGAGGTAAGAACAGAGGAGCAGGAAGACGGCATATGATTAATGAATCCCAGTGCTTCCCTAATAGTCTCTCAGTTCATCACATTTACATTTAAGTCATTTAGCAGACGCTCTTATCCAGAGCGACTTACAAATCACAATTATATGATAGTGTCTAGTGGTGTCTCAGTCGGAATGGTTATCTTAAGAGCAGGCGAGGTGGCGATGATGGGACTGGGGGTTGGCATCCTCTCACATCAAAACATTACCTGCAGACAAAAGACAGATGGAGAGAAAGAGAGAGTCTCTGTAATCTAGTTTGATGTGGGGAATGAGAGTCATGATACCCCAGAAATGCCAACATCTAGTCTTGCAGCAACTACATGAAGGTAATGTTGGAAAAAATCAAAATGAAGCTGCTCGCAAGGAGCCACTCCTGGTGGCCAGGTCTGGACCAACAGATAGAAAATATGGCAAAGAACTGTAGCGGATGTTTGGAAACCCTTCACATGCCTGCTCCTGTCCCAGTCCACCCATGGGAATGGCCCGCAGAGCCATGGCAGAGAATTCATGTGGACTACGCTGGTCCCTTTGAAAAGCACATGTTTCTGGTTATAGTGGATGCCCATTCCAAATGGCCAGAGGTGTTTTGCACTGACTCCTCCACCTCAGCTCAGACGATAGAGTGTCTCAGGACAACGTTTGCACACTTCGGTTTGCCACTGCAGCTGGTAAGTGACAACGCGCAAGCTTTTGTAAGTGACGAGTTTACAAGATTCATGTCAGTAAATGGAATCAAACACTCAACCTCAGCTCCGTACCACCCTGCCACCAATGGGTTGGCAGAACGCTTTGTGCAAACCCTAAAGCAAGGACTCCGTGCAGCAAAACGAGACGAAGGGACTTTGCAAACAAAACTGGCCAAGTTCCTGGCCTCCTACCGAAACACCCCACATGCCACGACAAATGAAAGCCCAGCCGCACTGATGTTCGGGAGGCCTCTCCTCACACAGCTGGACATCATGAAGCCAAACAGGCGTAATGAAGTGCTGAACAAACAAGCCAAGATGCTCTCCGGTGGCCGAGAGCGCCATCTCCAAACAGGACAGGAAGTGATGGTGCGAGACAACAGAAGAGGAGTGTTCTCGGGGTGATGAGAGGTGTTGGATTTGTGCCAGACATAGTGTTTTCCTTGATGGCCAAAAAGCTCAATTTTAGTCTCATCTGACCAGAGTACCTTCTTCCATATGTTTGGGAGTCTCCCACATGCCTTTTGGCAAACACTGAACATGTTTTCTTATTTTTTTCTTTAATCAATGGCTTTTTTCTGGCCCCTCTTCCGTAAAGCCCAGCTCTGTGGAGTGTACGGCTTAAAGTGGTCCAATGGACAGATACTCCAATCTCCGCTGTGGAACTTTGCAGCTCCTTCAGGGCTATCTTTGGTCTCTTTGTTGCCTCTCTGATTAATGCCCTCCTTGCCTGGTCCATGAGTTTTGGTGGGCAGCCCTCTCTTGGCAGGTTTGTTGCAGTGCTATATTCTTGACATTTTTTGCTCTGTCAGATTTTCAAAGTTTCTGATATTATTTATAACCCAACCCTGATCTGTACTTCTCCAAAACTTTGTCCCTGACCTGTTTGCTTGGTGGTGCCCCTTGCTTAGTGGTGTTGCAGACTCTGGGGCCTCAGAACAGGTGTATATATACTGAGAACATGTGACAGATCATGTGACACTTAGATTGCACACAGGTGGACTTTATTTAACAAATGATGTTACTTCTGAAGGTAATTAGTTGCCCCAGATCTTATTTAGGTGCTTCATAGCAAAGGGTGTGAATACGTATGTACACACCTCTTTTCCATTTTAATTTTAACATTTATTTTTTAACTAAGTAATTTTTTCATTGCACTTCACCAATTTGGACTATTTTGTTTATGTCCATTACATGAAATCCAAATAAAAATCCATTTAAATTACAGGTTGTCATGCAACAAAATAAGAAAAGGAGTTTAATACTTTTGCATGCACTGTACATTTTCTATCAGCAAAGATACAAACGGAGTAGATTACCTTCCAGTGATTAAACCACTGCAATTTATACCTGATTGAATATTCATGGTAAAGAAGAAAAGGCAATGATTTACTTTGACCCTGACACCCCCATTGTCAAAACTCCCCAGTCATCGGGTGACCTCATTGATGGTGGCCTTTGTCAGGTGTGTTTTTGCACATGTCACAGTTTAAGATCAAATCAAATGTTTATTTGTCACATGCGCCGAATACAACAGGTGTAGACGTTACAGTGAAATGCTTACCTACGAGCCCCTAACCGACAGTGCAGTTTAAAAAAATACAGACATGTACATTTAGGTAGAGTTAATTAAAGTGACTATGTATAGATGATAACAGAGAGTGGCAGTGGTGTGGAGAGGGGAGGGGGTGGGGCAATGTGAACAGTCGGGTCTAGCCATTTGACTAGATGTTCAGGAGTCTTATGGCTTGGGGGTAGAAGCTGTTTAGAAGCCTCTTGGACCTGGACTTGGCGCTCCAATACCATTTGCCATGTTGTAGCAGCGAAAACAGTCTATGACAAGGGTGGCTGGAGTCTTTGACAGATTTTTAGGGCCTTCCTCTGACACCGCCTGGTATAGAGGTCCTGGATGGCAGGAAGCTTGGCCCCAGTGATATACTGGGCCATTTGCACTACCCTCTGTAGTGCCTTGCGGTCTGAGGCTGAGCAGTTGCCATACCAGGCAGTGATGCAACCAGTCAGGATGCTCTTGATGGTGCAGCTGTAGAACCTTTTGAGGATCTGAGGACCCATGCCAAATTTCTTCAGTCTCCTGAGGGGAAATAGGGTTTTGCTGTGCCCGCTTCATGACTGTCATGGTGTGCTTGGGCCATGTTAGTTTGTTGGTGATGTGGACACCAAGGATCTTGAAGCTCTCAACCTGCTCCACTGCAGCCCCATCGATGAGAATGGGGGCGTGCTCTGTCCTCTTTTTCCTGTAGTCCACAATCATCTCCTTTGTCCTGATCACATTGAGGGAGAGGTTGTTATCCTGGCACCACATGGCCAGATCTCTGACCTCCTCCCGATAGGCTATCTCGTTGTTGTCGGTGATCAGACCTACCACTGTTGTGTCATCGGCAAATGTAATGATGGTGTTGGAGTCATGCCTGGCCATGCAGTCATGGGTGAACAGCGAGTACAGGAGGGGACTGACCACGCACCCCTGGCGAGCTCCAGTGTTGAGGATCAGCGTGGCAGATGTGTTGCTACCTACGCTCATCACCTGGGGGCGGCCCGTCAGGAAGACCAGTTGCAGAGGGAGATGTTTAGTCCCAGGATCCTTAGCTTAGTGATGAGCTTTGAGGGCACTATGGTGTTGAACGCTGAGCTGTAGTCAATTAATAGTATTCTGACATAGGTGTTCCATTTGTCCAGGTGGGAAAGGGAAGTGGAGTGCAATAGAGACTGCATCATCTGTGGATCGGTTGGGGCAGTATGCAAATTGGAGTGGGTCTAGGGTTTCTGGGATGATGGTGTTGATGTGAGCCATGACCAGCCTTTCAAAGCACTTCATGGCTACAGACGTGAGTGCTACGGGTCGGTAGTCATTTAGGCAGGTTACCTTAGTGTTCTTGGGCACAGGCACTATGGTGGTCTGCTTAAAACATGTTGGTATTACAGACTCGGACAGGGAGAGGTTGAAAATATCAGCGAAGACACTTGCTAGTTGGTCAGTGCATGCTCGCAGTACATGTCCTGGTAATCTAACTGGCCCTGCGGCCTTGTGAATGTTGACCTGTCTAAAGGTCTTACTCACATCGGCTGCGGAGAGCGTGGTCACACAGTCTTCTGGTACAGCTGGTGTTCTCATGCATGTTTCAGCGTTATTTGCCTCGAAGTGAGCATAGAAGTAGTTTAGCTCGTCCGGTAGGCTCGTGTCACTGGGCAGCTCTCAGCTGTGCTTCCCTTTGTACTCTGTAATGGTTTGCAGACCTTGCCACATTCGACGAGCGTCAGAGCCGGTGTATTACGACTCGATCTTAGTCCTGTAATGACGCTTCACCTGTTTGATGGTTCATAGGAGCGCATAGCGGGATTTCTTATAAGCTTCCGGGTTAGAGTCCCGCTCTTTGAAAGCGGCAGCTTTAGCCTTTAGCTCAGTGCGGATGCTCCCTGTAATCCATGGCTTCTGGTTGGGGTATGTACGTACGGTCACTGAGGGGACGATGTCATCGATGATGTGCTTATTGATGAAGCCAATGACAGATGTGGTGTACTCCTCAATGCCATTGCAAGAAACCCGGAACATATTAGAGTCTGTGCTAGCAAAACAGTCTTGTAGCTTAGCATCTGCTTCATCTGACCACTTTTTTATTGATCTAGTCACCGGTGCTTCCTGCTTTAGTTTTTGCTTGTAAGCAGGAATCAGGAGGATGGAATTATAGTCAGATTTGCCAAATGGAGGGCGAGGGAGAGTTTTGTTTGCATCTAAATTAGCAACTTATATTTTTAACTTTAAACACGTTTTGTATGTTTTACTTCGTGGTTTATGTCCAGAATATTTGCAAATTATTATTACTACTATGAATTGCATATTTGTTTACATCGATTAGCTCTACTGTCTCCAGAGTCGGTACCCTGCTCGATACTCTACTCCACAGCCTAAACTCATCGACACATTTTTGAGATGTCCTGTGCTGTGCTAACGTTATCCAACTCCTAGTTTAGCAATGTTCTGTGTCTCCAAACTACATGCAATACTAGATAGCTAGCTATGTATACAACCACTAAAGTTGTACTAGGCGTTTCTGAGATACTTACGGTGAGCACCGTTGCAGGAGTGCATCTCAAGCAAAACTGGGACCAAGAGGTAAACAAATAGCTCGCCTGCGGACCAGCTCAATGACTGTATGCTTCAATTCCCAGATAGCTAACGTTATCTAGCCATGTGTCTTAGTAGAGTACAGTATTTCCCATGCAAAAGTCCGTTGCAACTTAGCTAGCTACATTGAGAAAGTTGTCGGAAGAAACATGACCTTTTGCTTAGCCTCTGCATGCTTTTCTGCTAGCAGACAGCTAACGGTAGCTAGCTAGCCACAGCACATCTAGCCATAATTTTAGACAGAGTAGAGAGAGAATCTTCGAGTGCTCGAGAAACGAATTCTGACCAAGGAGCTCAAGGCAGAGCACTACAGGAGAGAAGCAGGGCAGTAAGGGCTCCGACCAACCACAGGCATAACAACAACTACTTTGACAACAGCCTTCACAATTGTTATGTAGTGTAGCTATGGCTAATGTTCGTGTTAGAATATTGATAAAGCGATGTAGTACACCATAGTTTTCTTGCAAACTGGGCTGGGCTGTCTTTGTGCTAATGAGCACCCATGCCTTTTACAATAGATATATTTGTAGATTCTTTGGCCAATGATTTATCAATTACAGGTTTGGAGGAAAAGTAAACTAGCTGACACTGCAGAAGTCATTGCCACCCTTCTGGATAGCTATTGATTGTCACTGGTTTTGAAATACATGTAGGTCTATGCGTAGCATGCAGTTAGTTCCCTAAAGGTAGGCTATACATAGTGTTTAGTTAGGTAGTAGGTAATGTTATGTCCTTACACAATTATGACTCTTGACTCTCTGCACAGGATTAGAGTGTCTGACTCCACCTGGTGATGATGGAAAGCAGTGGTGAGCAGAGGGGCCAAGTGGAAGATGAGGCCATGTGCACCTCTGCCTCGGAGGGGCTGGAGGAGGGTGAGGTAGAGGGTGAGACGCTTCTCATCGTGGAGTCGGAAGACCAAGCCTCGGTGGATCTCTCGCACGAACAGAGTGGTGACTCGCTCAACAGCGATCTGGGGGAGGACGCCGAGGGTGGCTGGAACGAGGACATGGCCTTCTACTGCGACAAGTGCCACAAGTGGATCCCCATCGGTGAGAGGAAGGCCAGGCAGCCCCTGGGGGTGCACCGAAAGCAGGGAGGGAGAGTGACCTCTCCCTGTGACGGGGCGTCCTTCTTTCTCAATATCACATAACAATAGCAAATCACAACGATTTGGGCAGAGTATATTTTGCGCAGTTATTTCCTCAGTAATTTCAGTGGGTTTGGCCTTATCTGTCCATCCATAGATTTTAAAATGGGCTGCTGCTTTTCTCTATAAATTCGCACAAGTCAATATTTGGATGTCGTGTCCTGTTGCACCGTACATGCTTTTAAAATAAAGAATGAGAATGAAATGAACAGAATGCCTTGTCTCTTAGCGGTCTTTTTATTCTCATCCCCACCATTCAGCTCAGCTGCACGGAGAGCAACCCAGCTACCTGAAAGGAGACAACTTCTTTAAGTTCACCTGCTATGACTGTACAGAAGATGTCAAGGAGATCTTTGAGAGGATGAGACTCACCTGGCAACAGGTATATGTGCCACAATGTTTACAATAAAGAACTGATTTATAGTGCAGCTTACATAAGATAATAAGAACATGAATAGGGTCAAAAAGGAACGCCTTAATAAAAACATATGGGGCAAGATCCTTATCAACAGTATGAACAAGTATAAAATTGCATGGTATATTGCTGTAGACTTTATTTCAGTGATTATATTTGTTCTGGTCAACAGCACTCTGAAATGAGTACTGAACGAATGTCATTTTTAATTTTCCTGGTTTCATTGCAGTTTGGTGTGTTTTCTGTTTTATTTCAGGTGGTTATGTTGGCCATGTACAACCTTTCTTTGGAGGGCACGGGGCGTCAAGGCTACTTTAGATGGAAAGAGGACATCTGTGCCTTTATTGGGAGACACTGGACCTTCCTACTGGGCACCAGGTTAGAAAGAGAACAACATTAATTTGGTTGTCAGTTGGTAAGGTTTTGATAAGTTTGCATACAACCCTAAAAATTTAAACAGAAAACCTGATAATCGTTCAGTCAATTATCAGAATATCAAGAGCGGACAGATTTGGAACTTGACCCAGCCTTTGTGTAAAGAAGAGCTGTGTTTTAATTATTATTTTTAAGTCTGGTATTTTGTAAACGGTTAGTGTTTTTGACTTCTCACCTTCACCTGCAGAAAGAAGACTTCCACATGGTGGAGCACGGTGGCGGGCTGTTTGTCGGTGGGGAGCCCCACGTTCTTCCGCTCAGGGGCCCAGGAGTTTGGCGAGCCGGGCTGGTGGAAGCTGGTGCAGAACCGTCCACCCACCTTGCGCCCAGATGGAGACAAGTCCTCGGTGGCCTCCCTAAAATCTAAAGGTGAACTGCAGAACACTCATAAATAACCTTAAGTTTTCACATTTTCAGACACAACCAGAGGATTATTTTGTGATAAAGAAATTATAATAACGTCAGTGTGTTAAATAGACATATTTAGGAAAAGTCAAGGGAGGAAATGACTTTAAAAATGACAGGGATAAATTCACACTTCTATTGTTAGAGGTAGTTAACCCTAAACAGTTTGCAGAATTGTGCAAAGTCTGTTGTGTGAATCAATTTTATGTTTTTGAGGGATAACCAGCTACTGTTGTATAAAATTAATTCACCCCTCCAGGCGACTGTACATGCATGTGTTTTTGATTGAGCATTTAGAGCCCTTTTTGTTTAACAATTTGCTTAGCTGGCGTTTGTTACTTTCTCAGCTGCCTCCAAGCCAACCCTGGACCCCATCATCACGGTGGAAGGCTTACGGAAGCGCGTGGGCCGGAATCCGGTGGAAAGCGCCATGCAGCTGAAAGAAAAGCGCTCACGCACCCATGAGGCTAAGGACATCCGGCGGGCGCAGAAGGAGGCGGCGGGGTACATGGATCACAGCGCCTCCTCCACGGCTGTCAAGTTCAGCGGCCGTGGTGGCGGGCGGAGACCTGACTTGGTCCTGGAGAAAGGCGAGGTGGTGGACTTCTCCTCAATGAGCTCATCGGACCGAACGCCACTCACCAGCCCCTCGCCGTCGCTCTCTCCGGACTTCTCTGCACCCGGCACTCCCGCCTCCCACTCAGCCACGCCCAGTCTGCTGTCGGAGGCTGACCTCATCCCTGACGTCATGCCACCGATGGCGCTCTTTCACGGTAAGAAGTCATGGGTCCCCTTGATCTTGGACTTTTTAGTCCCGATAGAAAAGGCAAGATGAGAAATGGTGTCTGATAGCATTTAATGCCACAATGAACGTCAACAAAAACCGTCAACAATGAAGCAATAGTCCAAGATGCATTCCATGCCACTATCAATTGATTTCTATGATATACCGTATCTGTCTGTAGTGCTATAGGAATGAATGACTCAAGTGGTATTTAATTAGTTGAAATGATCAGTGAATGGCTGGAGATCTCACAGAATGTATCGTTAATATTTCCCCTTTACGATTTGAAACCAAAGATGACGAGGAGCTGGACGGCGAAGGCGTCATCGATCCCGGTATCGAGTACATCCCCTCACTCAGTATGTCGCTGGGCACTGGCGCCCTTGTCGTTCGCAAGAAGTTGCGGCCTGGGGTGGCAGGGGCGCACATCAAGCAGGAAGCAGAGAGTGACGACGAGGAGGGCCGCGGCCGGGATGATGATGAAGACGACGAGAGGCGGGGGCGCTGCAAAGGCCAATCCAATGTGGTCAGGGGGGCGCGGGGTGGCGGGGAGAGGAGGAGGGGGGCCTTAACAGAGAAGGGGAAGGGTTCCCCCCCTTCAGAGCCCCAGTTTGCCCCCCTCAGCCTGTATGAGGAGCGTGTGCTGCTGCGGCGCCTGGAGGCTTGTCCGCAAGCGCTGGCGGTGACTGCGCAGGCCAAGCGGCTACACAGGAAGCTACTGGTGAGGAAGGCCAAGCGCCAGAGAGGGCTCCCCCTGCTGGACATCGACCAGGTGGTCAGCGCCACCCTCAGTCTGGTGGGAGGGTTGTACGGGTCCCAGGAGGGGGGACAGGGCCGCTACGAGGGCTCCGGCGCGGGGAAGTACCGCACCACCAGCCAGGACCTCCGAATCCTCGACCGCTTCCAGGTACACCTTCACTACCACAAGCACAGATGTCAAATTTGTGCACAGATCACACACACATACACAAATGTATGCACTCTGTACTGTTGGTCGCTTTGGATAAAAACTCTGCTACGTGACATTTATGATTAAATTCCGATTTGTTATGAGTGGTCACGAACGAGAGGAATGGTTTGAATATTTCCAAACACATTACATCACATGCGTGATACGTCTTTTGCTTAAATCACACGTCTATGGAATGCATTTGATCCCTTTAGACAACGGCGTCCAGCAGAAGAGGGTACCACCAGCCCACAGTGTCGTTCTGGCACCGCCTCATGGGCTCCGACGCCAGTGTAGACCAAGGCATCAAGAGCCCGTACACCTCCCGCACCCTTAAACCCTTCATAAGGTATGCCACACGCCCTTACCTCCTTCATGAGGCACACCACATGCAGCCTTTATACCCCTAATATGGTAAGAGACATTTGTGACCAACTGACCTATGACATTAACCTGTAATTAAACTCTGATACTCAAGGTGAGGTATAACAATCACAGCATGGAAGGAATCAATATTATTGTGCCATTTTTATCTGTTACGTGCAGTATGTAGCCCTGCTGAACGTGGCCAATATCTTTGTTACATTCAGATTGAAATAAATTGTGAAGAATAATCATTCCTCTCTGACACATAAATTAAGAAATCATGTTGGCTCTTTTCATGGCATTTATTTTCTCTCCCATCTCCTTGGTTATATTCACTAGACACCAAATAAATAAATAAAAATTGACTGAAACAGAGTGACTATTTGAACTTCTCCAATAAGAAACTCTCGTTTTGGTTGCGAAATGTTTTCCATTGCAAAACGTTTTGCTATGGTGTGCACTAATGAATCCATCACCAGGAGGGACTATGAGAACAAGCCTATGAAGCTGAAGCTGTTGGCGGAGATCCGTGCCTACCCCCACAGGAAGGACCCCTGCTGGGTCACCAAGCCAGAGGCCCCCATCGACTACTGTTACGTCAGGCCCAACCACATCCCCTCTGTTAACTCCATGTGCCACGACATCTTCTGGCCAGGTCAAATCAAATTTATTTGTCACATACACATGGTTAGCAGATGTTAATGTGAGTGTAGTGAAATGCTTGTGCTTCTAGTTCCAACAATGCAGTAATAACCAATGAGTAATCTAACCTAACAATTCCAAAACTACTACCTTATACACACAAGTGTAAAGGAATAAAGAATATGTACATAAAGATATATGAATGAGTGATGGTACAGAACTGCATAGGCAAGATGCAGTAGATGGTATCGAGTACAGTATATACATATGAGATGAGTAATGTAGGGTATGTAAACAAAGTTGCATAGTTTAAAGTGGCTAGTGATACATGTATTACATAAAGATGCAGTAGATGATATAGAGTACAGTATATACATATACATATGAGATGAGTAATGTAGGGTATGTAAACATTATATTAAGTAGCATTGTTTAAAGTGGCTAGTGATATATTTTACATCAATTTCCATTATTAAAGTGGCTGGAGTTGAGTCAGTGTGTTGGCAGAAGCCACTCAATGTTAGTGGTGGCTGTTTAACAGTCTGATGGCCTTGAAATATAAGCTGTTTTTCAGTCTCTCGGTCCCTGCATTGATGCACCTGTACTGACCTCGCGTTCTGGATGATAGGAGACTGAACAGGGCCATACTATCACATTTGTATTTTTCTTGATAATTTTTACATGTAAGACTGGGAACGTAAAAGGGACATTTAAGATGTTCCAGACCTCAAAAGTGTGCTAGTGTCGAGTTATATTCCCGGCCATCCGTTGTGTAGATCCAGCTATATGCCTCAATTCCAAATGAATGGAAAAGATGAGCACCATCTAATTTCCTGATTTTAGTCCGTGCTTATCTTTTCCATTCATTTGGGGTTGAGGCATATTTCCCTCAGTTTTAGATTGATGGCTGATTTTCTCTCTGGCTCTCCTATCAGGTGTGGATCTCTCTGAGTGTCTCCAGTACCCAGACTTCAGCGTAGTGGTCCTTTATAAGAAGGTGGTGATCGGCTTTGGGTTCATGGTGCCGGATGTGAAGTACAACGAGGCCTACATCTCCTTCCTGCTGGTGCATCCCGAGTGGAGGAGGGCTGGGATCGCTACATTCATGATCTACCATCTCATTCAGGTATGGTAAGAAAATGGTAAAAACAACAATATTACAGTTTCAAGCAGCAATGAAAGGGGCACTATACTAGCGTCTGCATAAAGTGGTTAAGTGCAGCTTTAATAGTCTCTAAGCCACATTGTATAGAGCCATATTGCCATCATATACACGTCATTGTAAGACACTGAGTGTACAAAACATTAGGAACACCTGCACTTTCTATGACAGACTGACCAGTTGAAAGCTAAGATCCCTTAAGGATGTCACCTGTTAAATCTACTTCAATCAGTGTAGATGAAGAGGAGGAGACAGGTTAAGGAATCATTTTTAAGCCTTGAGACAATTACGACATTGATTGTGTATGTATGCCATTCAGAGGGTGAATGGGCAAGACAAAAAATGTAAGTGCCTTTGAACGGGGTATGGTAAGTAGGTGCCAGGCGCACCGATTTGAGTCTGTCAAGAACTGCAATGCTGCTGGGTTTTTCACACTCAACAGTTTCCCATGTGTGTGTCAAGGATGGTCCACCACCCGAAGGACATACAGGCAACTTGACACAACATTGAACCATTGAAGTCGACATGGGCCAGCATCCCTGTGGAACACTTTCAACACCTCGAAGAGTCCATGCCCTGACAAATTGAGGTTTTTCTGAGGGCAAAGGGGGTGCAACTCAATATTAGGAATGTGTTTTGTACACTGTGTAAAGTCACTGTACTGGTGGTTAGTGCTTTTTAGACCAGGGACTAACTTGACCCTACGGCTACATTAGAATTAGTCGAGTCAGCTAGAAATAACTATAAAGAAATAACCATGAAAGTCACTTAAATTGTTTGGATCGATCTACAACAGCACAGGTTAAGTGGTTGAAAGCAAGGTTCTCTTTCCCCCACAGACCTGCATGGGAAAAGACGTCACTCTACACGTCTCGGCCAGTAACCCCGCCATGCTCCTATACCAGAAGTTTGGCTTCAAGACTGAGGAGTACATATTGGACTTTTACGACAAATACTACCCGCTGGACAGCAAGGAGTGCCGACACGCCTTCTTCCTGCGGCTACGACGGTGAGACAGGAAACGGGACAGGCCAGTATTCAGGCCATACAAATATAATTACTAGAATGGACATTCCCATGTAAGTTAACGTTCCATTGGTGAACTGGTATCCATATTGAGTGTACTAGACAAATTGTCGTTGTATGTGGAGCTTTGTCATCTCCCGTCTGGATTACTGCAACTCGCTGTTGGCTGGGCTCCCTGCCTGTGCCATTAAACCCCTTCAACTCATCCAGAACGCCGCAGCCCGTCTGGTGTTCAACCTTCCCGAGTTCTCTCACGTCACCCCGCTCCTCCGTTCTCTCCACTGGCTTCCAGTTGAAGCTCGCATCCGCTACAAGACCATGGTGCTTGCCTACGGAGCTGTGAGGGGAACGGCACCTCAGTACCTCCAGGCTCTGATCAGGCCCTACACCCAAACAAGGGCACTGCGTTCATCCACCTCTGGCCTGCTCGCCTCCCTACCACTGAGGAAGTACAGCTCCCGCTCAGCCCAGTCAAAACTGTTCGCTGCTCTGGCACCCCAATGGTGGAACAAACTCCCTCACGACGCCAGGACAGCGGAGTCAATCACCACCTTCCGGAGACACCTGAAACCCCACCTCTTTAAGGAATACCTAGGATAGGATAAGTAATCCTTCTCACCCCCCTTTAAGATTTAGATGCACTATTGTAAAGTGACTGTTCCACTGGATGTCATAAGGTGAATGCACCAATTTGTAAGTCGCTCTGGATAAGAGCGTCTGCTAAATGACTCAAATGTAATGTAATGTTTGTCTGTTGTAGTGTTTATATTTCTATACAGGCAACCAGTCAGAAGGAGGAAAAAATACATCTGGAAATGCCTGTGCTATTCAGTGTATCCATTTTATGTTACACCGTTTCTTTGTGGTCATTATATTTGTGAGAACCTATGGTGAGGTAGGTGTATTTTTGTTGATGCACAAAAGAGACTGAAGGACGGTAATTTTGTAATTTTGTACACTTGCATTTCTGAATAATTCTGCAGTCCAAATGGCAATTATATAAAGAAAAATATCACTCACATTGCAAATTCTGTCTTCATTTGCTTGCTGGAATATAATGTACAGTGAGATCCAAAAGTATTTGGACAGTGACAAATTCTTTGTTGTTTTGGTTCTGTACTCCAGCACTTTGGATTTGAAATGATACAATGACTGAGGTTAAAGTGTAGACTGTCAGCTTTAATTTGAGGGTATTGTCATCCATATTGGGTGAACCGTGTAGAAATTACAGTACCAATTTGACTCCATAATACTAACGCAATTGACAGTGAAAAGGATGCCTGTACAGAATAAAAAAGTATACTGCAAAAAATGTTGCAAAGCAATACATTTTTTGTCCTGAATACAAAGTATTATGATTGGGGAAAATACAATACAAAACATGACTGAGTAGCACTCTCCATATTTTTAAGCATAGTGGTGGCTGCATCATGTTATGGGTATGCTTGTTATCATTACAGACTGGGGAGTTTCAAGGAAGAAAAAAAATGGACTGAAGCTAAAGGTAAAATCCTAGAGGAAAAACTTGGTTCAGTCTGCTTTCCACCAGACACTGGGAGATGAATTTACCTTTCAGGACAATAAGCTAAAACACAAGACCAAATTTACACTGAAGTTACTTACCAAGAAGAGAGTGGCTGTTCCTGAATGACAAGAGTTACAGTTTTGACTTAGATATGCTTGAAAATGGTTGTCTTACAATGACCAACAACCAATTTAACAGAGCTTGAAGACATCTATAAAGAATAATGGGAAAATATTGTACAATGCAGGAGTGCAAAGTTCTTAGACTTACCCAGAAATATTCCAAGCAGTAATTGCTGCCAAATGTGATTCTAACATGTATTGACTTAGGGGTGTGAATACTTATGTAAATGAGATACTTCTGATTCTAAAAACATGTTTTCACTTTGTCATTGAGGTATTGTTTTTAGGTGGGTAAGAGAGAACAATTATGTGAATCCATTTTAAGTTCAGGGTGTAAGACAACAGAATTAGGAATAAGTCAAGGGGTATGAATACTTTCTGATTATGTGAATTTGTCCAAATACTTTTGGTTCCCTAAACTGGGGGGGACTATGTACAAAAAGTGCTGTAATTTCTATGGATGAGAATACCCTAAAATTAAAGCTGACCATCTGTACTTTAACCTCATAGTTATTGTTTAATTTCAAAGTTCTGGAGTACAGAGCCAAAACTATGGAGGTACATTTGTGTCTTTTTGTCTAGATCAAAACTTTTTTACATTTTCAATCAGAAATAATTATTCTGAAAGCAAAAACGAGGCTTCAAAAGTAAAAAAATTAAAATACAATTTGCAAAAAACGTTATGCGTTTTATTCCCCCCAAAATATTGAGAACAAAAAATGTATT
The DNA here is from genome assembly GCF_021184085.1 of Oncorhynchus gorbuscha. Taxonomy (NCBI): domain Eukaryota; kingdom Metazoa; phylum Chordata; class Actinopteri; order Salmoniformes; family Salmonidae; genus Oncorhynchus; species Oncorhynchus gorbuscha. The sequence goes on from NC_060198.1 coordinate 16,308,096, forward strand.
TGAAACCAAAACTCCAATTTCATTTCGCTATCAACCATCCTCCATTTTGCTAGCAGTGCATCTTTTTTTTAGTTTGATTAAACTTTTTGTTGATTGAAACACTAGATTTTTTTCTTTCTTTTCACTTTTGACCCCACAGCTGTGGGTGGGCTTTAGTGGGAGGGGTGGATGATGGTTCTCCATTGGTCAGCCATTTTTTGGAGTGTCAGTTTGGCTACAACCAATACTGCACTTAGAACATCTTGCCTTCTCCAGATGGAATTGGCATGGCACTCTGACCACCCAAAACAGCCTAGAGAGAAAAAAAACCTATGGTAGCACCTTGACTTCTCAAAAAATGAAATCTTACACGGAATCCAAACTGGGTGCGCCATTGTGCATAAATGTATTTTGTCCCCCCACACCAAACGCGATCATGACACACAGGTTAAAATATCAAAACAAACTCTGAACCAATTACCTTAATTTGGGGACAGATTGAAAAGCATTAAACCTTTATGGCAATTTAGCTAGCTAATTTGTACTATTTACCTAGCTTGCTGTTGCTAGCTAATTTGTCCTGGGATATAAATATTGAGTTGTTATTTTACCTGAAATGCACAAGGTTCTCTACTCTGACAATTAATCCACACATAAAACGGTCATCCGAATCATTTCTAGTAATCTCTTTTTCTAGGCTTTTTTTTCTCTTGACTTTATATTGCGATTGGCAACTTTCATAAATTAGGTGCATTAACCGCCACCGACCTTGTTCGTCTTTCAGTCACCCACGTGGGTATAACCAATGAGGAGATGGCACGTGGGTACCTGCTTCTATAAACTAATGAGGAGATGGGAGAGGCAGGACTTGCAGCGCACTCTGCATCAGAAATAGAACTGACTTCTATTTTAGCACATGGCAAAGCAGACACTCGTTCGCGAGCAGTGTGGCTGCAATAATTGAATCATATAGATTTCTAAATTGATTTTGCAACACGAGCTGTGTAGTCAGCCTGTAATGTGTACAATCACAACATGTAGGCCTACTATATCTGATCATGCACAAGACTCACTATGTCTATCACAGGGTGGGTGCTGGAGAGCTACTGGATGTGCAGGCTTTTGTTCTGAGCCCCTCACTAACACCACTGATTCAAGTAGGCCAAACTGAAACCATGACTAGATAATTATTTGAAACATGTGTGTTAGTGATGGGATGGAACAAAAGCCTGCAGAGCCAGTGGCTATGTACTAGTAATAGTAGTAATAGTAGGAGCGGAATGGGAGAAACCTGGTTGTATAAACTCCGCATGGTAGGCCACGCTCTGAGAGAGATACTTCCTTGAATGTAAGTGTGATATTCAACTATAAAATATTTGGAGTGTAGTTACATTAAGCTGGCCGTCTGTATTATATTATACAATAACTAAAGTATACAGTATATGTTTTATTGTTTCATAAACCGGATAGGTGCAGTGAAATATGTTGTTTTATAGGGTCAGCCATAGTACTACGGCGCCCCTGGAGTAAATTAGGATTAAGTACCTTGCTCAAGGGCACATCAGCAGATTTTTCATCTTGTCGTCTCGGATATTCAAACCAGGCAGCAACCTTTTGGTTACTGGCCCAATGCTCTAACCGCTAGGCTATCATAAATCTCGTATCTTTCACAAACTAATGTGACTGAATTGAGAAGTGCGTTTACCCAATTGAACTTGGTTACATATAAACTCAGCAACAAAAAATAAACGTCCTCTCACTGTCAACTGCGTTTATTTTCAGCAAACTTAATGTGTAAATATTTGTATGACCATAAGATTCAACAACTGAGACATAAACTGAACAAGTTCTGCAGACGTGACTAACAGAAATGGAATAATGTGTCCCTGAACAAAGGGGGGGGGGTTCAAAATCAAAAGTAACAGTCAGTATCGGATGTGGCCACCAGCTGCATTAAGTACTGCAGTGCATCTCCTCCTCATGGACTACACCGGATTTGCCAGTTCTTGCTGTGAGATGTTACCCCACTCTTCCACCAAGGCACCAGCAAGTTCCCGGAAAGGCCCTAGCCCTCACCCTCCGATCCAACAGGTCCCAGACGTGCTCAATGGGGTTGAGATCCGGGCTCTTCGCTGTGTTTAAGACGGATAAATTGTTTAAAAAAAACCTGATATAGCTGATTTGAAAAGTTTCCGCTGATGTTACAAAACAGATGCGATGCAGCAACGGAGAAACATAACGTTACTCATTAGCAATCACCACAGCCAATGGTAGGATTCACGACGTTTTCATTGTTTATTCTCAACTTGTATTATATTAGCTATCATCTTGCTATTCCGGAAATACCTGGAAAACGTTGAATGCCCGCGCCATAGAAATGTAATCCACTGCGTTCTATGCATGTTTTTCCTTATAATAAACCATTGTCAAATAATATGTGTTATTGTTACAAAATGAACCAAATCCCTCACTAAATACTAAAATACTGATGACAATAAGCTTAGGAAAGAAATCAAATTATAAATGAATTGAACTACTACAGTGAAAGGTATTTTCTACGTTTTTAAAAGGCAATTTCCGGGCTTCTATATAGCCACCCAAATGCGATTTGGACTCAGAGTCACATGTTCAATTGTTGATGAATTGCATTGCTAGCTAGCTGACGTTACCTATATAATATTGTACAACTCTCCACGATGGCGGATGTAAAGAAAGTAAAGAAAGAATCCACAGATCCCGTAGACATTGAAAACAGGTTTGTCGCTGTCAAGAAGTCCCTAGCATAGGCTAGCTCGCATTTTCACTTGCTCAAATGGGATACATCTGGCCAACTAACACTAGCTAGCAAGACATAGACCAAGGGACTTAGATACTTTAAAATCTGCCTTATAAAACTAAACAAATCTGCTAAAGAAGGCCTTTCAATTCATTCAGAAGTTTGACAATGACAGTTTGATGTATAGTGAGCTAACTAACGTAACTGTACAGTCGTGGCCAAAAGTTTTGAGAATGACACAAATATTAATTTTCACAAAGTCTGCTGCCTCAGTGTCTTTAGATATTTTTGTCAGATGTTACTATGGAATACTGAAGTATAATTACAAGCATTTCATAAGTGTTAAAGGCTTTTATTGACAATTACATGAAGTTGATGCAAAGAGTCAATATTTGCAGTGTTGACCCTTCTTTTTCAAGACCTCTGCAATCCACCCAGGCACGCTGTCAATTAACTTCTGGGCCACATCCTGACTGATGGCAGCCCATTCTTGCATAATCAATGTTTGGAGTTTGTCAGAATTTGTGGGGTTTTGTTTGTCCACCCGCCTCTTGAGGATTGACCACAAGTTCTCAATGGGCCTGGGGAGTTTCCTGGCCATGGACCCAAAATATCGATGTTTTGTTCCCCGAGCCACTTAGTTCGCAATAAAATGCTAATTAATTACTTAAAAATCATAAAATGTTATTTTCTGGATTTGTGTTTTAGATTCCATCTCTCACAGTTGAAGTGTACCTATGCCATCATACAAACTGAAGCAGCAGACTTTGAAAATGTATATTTGTGTCATTCTCAAAACTTTTGGCCACGACTGTGTAATACATGAACTAGCTACTGCAATGAGCTTCATCTACTAGTTAGACAAGCTACCTAGCTACATCAATCATAATTTATGAGTAAGCAGTAAGACATTTATAGATTAATTTAGCGTAAATCTGATGTCCTGACTATCTAGGTTGTTAACTAAAGTTAATGTAATGTTATATTATACCCTGATATTTTAAAGGATAAAGGCGCTCTGTCAACAGTTCCCTCATGGAATAACAGACCAGGTGATCCAGAATGACATGCCTAATTTGGAGGCTCAACAGAGAGCCATGGCCATCAACAGACTACTGTCATTGGTAAGTGGCACAGGTGTGGCCTGGGTGCCAGTCCGTTTCTGCTCTCTTAACGACTCCTTATGTAATTGTCATGCCAAACATGTTTGGCTTGACAATGAGAAAGGCGTTGACAAGGTCACAAACAGAGGAGTTGGTGATCTCACTGTCATGGGTACGTTGAGTAGATTTGTACATTAGGGTTGGGCAATATCAGCCTTTGTTCCATCGTGATTATGTACTTAGAACATGCCTACAACTTAAATTAGTGTATTTTTGGAAGTGGCAACTTTTTAGGACAATTTCTTAGGCTATAGGCTAAAAAATATATATTTTTTAAATGGGTAGACACGGGTTAGTTAAGGAGTGTGCATTAGCCAATAGGAATATTTAAAGAGGCAGCCAGTGGATCTGGATCAAATGGAAGGACCCTTGCTGGGCTATAACTTCATGACCCCCCCACCCCCACCTGTAAACCCAATTCAGATCCCTCCAACTTGAGGAGGGCATATGAGGTATGCGGTCAGCTGTATGGCTGGCTCAGGGAAGAGGACGCCCCTGCCTTGCATAGTCCCGTGGGACATCTTAATTGAGCATGGGTCACAAGCTAAGGCTTGATCACCCTTTAGCTGGCCACCTCTGATGAGGGTGTTTTGTGATTAAAGGCCGAAACACCCGCTGATTCGAAGGCACACTACTGAGGATGTGTCCCAAAAATTGACATCTTACCCCAGTCTAAGACATAAACCTCCCATACCACTCTGTCAACATCACTGCAAATCTCATGCGAGTGCATTCCATCTATTGGCACAATGGACAGTTTTTAACATCTCGTCCCGTGTTTTATGATTCTATAGGCAGTTTACTCAGAATGTCCACCAATGCGCTTTCCTGCTGAGGGCTGCCTGACTGCACTTTACTGCCAGTCAAGTTGAAATAGATTAGGCTATCGTCTGTCACATCACAATGTTGTGATGACGACCAATGACGATAACTGTCAATTATCCTCAATAAATGATACTGTCATAATATGCATTGAATGATAATGTTGTCATGACCTCATGTTCATGTTGGTCAGTAACAAAAACATAAGGGTAAAGAACATGATGCATGATAGATCCATGTGTTCATTAATGATCAAATTTTCCAAACATTGGCTCAATAGTTCTGGTTGACAGTGCAATGCTGAGGATGGGAATGTTGTAACCAAGTTGAATTATGTGCACACAGGGTCAGTTGGACCTTCTACGAAACAGCTCAGGACTTCTATACCGCATGAAGGATGCTCAGACAGCAAGGTAAATGTCAGCATGGTCGTTAAACATTTAACAATGTTTTTTTTAAGGAAGCCTTTAGGAAGGACTTTTATTTCTGGATGATTGGGAACTTTAACTGTGTTTTATTATGTCCCAAAGTAAAATGAAAGGCTCCGACAATCAAGAGAAGCTGGTCTATCAGGTCATTGAGGATGCAGGAAACAAAGGTAGGAATTTCAGAGGCGTCCTGTCCAGACAACCCCTAGCCCCTACACCCTTAGGTAGCCTACTTGGGTAGAGCAGACGGAATTGGATAGGTATAAGCAAATGCTTCACCTTTCCCTCTGATAGGCTAGGTGACATTTTCCGCATATTGTTTACATCTATCCAATCCTCTCAGATCTACTCAAGTGATAGGGGGTAAGAGATGGGTGTTGTCTTTGGATGGGGCCATCAAGTCCATTCAAACCTGGCCAGCTCACCCAGTTCACACTTGACACTTCACAGTATCCACCACCACAACATTATTTTCTGTTATTGTATTTCTTTGTGAAATGGTCTTACCATTTGTATATTCATGAACTGTCCTCTTGCTTTCACACAGGGATCTGGAGTAGGGACATTAGATATAAGAGCAACCTTCCTCTGACAGAGATCAACAAGATCCTCAAGAACCTAGAGAGCAAGAAGCTGATCAAGGCTGTGAAATCAGTGGCTGTGAGTCAAGCTCCAAACACTAAAATATTCTAAAATACATGTTTTAAAAACCACAGATATGGTTGAATCAAGAAAAGTACCACTTAATAATATGAATGCATCAGCAGTCATGCTATACAAACTCTCAAGTGTTTAGTCTCACTTATAATGAGTTATTGTTGTTTGTCCAGGCGTCAAAGAAGAAGGTTTACATGCTATACAACCTGCAGCCAGACCGCTCGGTGACTGGGGGAGCCTGGTACAGTGACCAGGACTTTGAGTCTGAGTTTGTGGAGGTTCTCAATCAGCAGTGTTTCAAATTCCTTCAGAGTAAGGTGAAGGGTCCACTGAATGGGAGTGGGACAAATGTCTTACAATGGACAAGTCACAGAAATTAAAAGGGTGTGTTCTGTAGTGTAACTGTTTGGAAATAAGTTACTAATTAACTGATATGAGCACATCAATGTTGGGAACAGTGTGAAGCATGCTTCAATCTAATAGATTATGCCATAAAGAAAATCTACACGGCTTCTGGGGCACTAGCATTTGTTTTGGAATGCACGCTAAAATTCTTCCAATTCTAAATGCAGGGCTTGTTGACATAGCCAGAAACAACTCTGTTTCCTAGTTATAGGCTATCTGGTAACCAAGAGTTTATTAGGACATAATTTCTATGGTCATGTTGGTTTGTTTGTCACCCTCTAGGCAGAGGTGGCGAGGGACAGCAAGCAGAACCCCATGGTGCAAAGAAACAGCTCCTTCGCCACCTCTCACGAAGTGTGGAAGTACATTTGTGAACTCGGCATCAGCAAGGTGAGATTGCTGCTGGCAACATTTTGTTCGGTTTTGACCGCAATTTTTTCACAGTTTTTGCCGATAACGGCCAAAGTTGTCAAGATCAGGGTGGAATCCTCCACTGGTTGGTGAGGACTGGGGCATAATTGTCCACATTACTATTTTCACACTATTGACCAAACATAGCTGTACTGTCTGCACTGGCCTGGTTATGAATCTGCCATAGTTGCAGGTAATGGGCTGGAAAGGTCCATGCGAAAAGAAAATATCTGAGCAAACAAAGTATTGTAACGACCCTGGGTTTATAAGCGTGGATATCGATCCTGCCGCTCGAGCATGCTTTTGCGGCGCTGGACTTTGGACTAGAAGGTTGCGGGTTCGAGACCTGCTCCCTGCTGTTTCATTACAGTATGGTTGGTACTCTGTACAAATAAGGTGAAAATGGTACAATGTGAGGGGTCAAATGTAACAACTGTCAGCATACAGTTGCTATGTACAGTTGAAGTCGGAAGGTTTTACATACACCTTTGTCAAATACATTTAAACTCAGTTTTTCACAATTCCTGACATTTAATTCTAGTAAAAATTCCTTGTCTTAGGTCAGTTAGGATCACCATTTAATTTTAAGAATGTGAAATGTCAGAATAATAGTAGAGTGATTTATTTCAGCTTTTATTTCTTTCATCACATTCCCAGTGGGTCAGAAGTTTACATCACAGCAATCACTGCCTCATTGCCTGTATCCACTATGGAGCCGCTGTCAAACGACCACCCCTCATCACTGTCAAACGCTCCCTAAAACACTTCTGTGAGCAGGCCTTTCTAATCGACCTGGCCCGGGTATCCTGGAAGGACATTGACCTCATCCCGTCAGTTGAGGATGCCTGGTCATTCCTTAAAAGTAACTTCCTCACCATTTTAGATAAGCATGCTCCGTTCAAAAAATGCAGAACTTAGAACAGATAAAGCCCTTGGTTCACTCCAGACCTGACTGTCCTCGACCAGCACAAAAACATCCTGTGGCGGACTGCAATAGCATCGAATAGTCCCCGCGATATGCAACTGTTCAGGGAAGTCGGGAACCAATACACGCAGTCAGTCAGGAAAGCTAAGGCCAGCTTCTTCAGGCAGAAGTTTGCATCCTGTAGCTCCAACTCCAAAAAGTTCTGGGACACTGTGAAGTCCATGGAGAACAAGAGCACCTCCTCCCAGCTGCCCACTGCACTGAGGCTAGGTAACACGGTCACCACCGATAAATCCATGATTATCGAATACTTCAACAAGCATGTCTCAACGGCTGGCCATGCCTTCCACCTGGCTACTCCTACCTCGGCCAACAGCTCCCCCCCCGCAGCTCCTCGCCCAAGCCTCTCCAGGTTCTCCTTTACCCAAATCCAGATAGCAGATGTTCTGAAAGAGCTGCAAAACCTGGACCCATATAAATCAGCTGGGTTTGACAATCTGGACCCTCTATTTCTGAAACTATCCACCGCCATTGTCGCAACCCCTATTACCAGCCTGTTCAACCTCTCTTTCGTGTCGTCTGAGATTCCCAAGGATTGGACAGCTGCCGCAGTCATCCCCCTCTTCAAAGGGGGAGACACCCTGGACCCAAACTGTTACAGACCTATATCCATTCTGCCCTGCCTATCTAAGGTCTTCGTAAGCCAAGTCAACGAACAGGTCACTGACCATCTCGAATCCCATCGTACCTTCTCCGCTGTGCAATCTGGTTTCCGAGCTGGTCACGGGTGCACCTCAGCCACACTCAAGGTACTAAACGTTGCCAGACCCACTGGCTCCAGGTCATCTACAAGGCCATGCTAGGTAAAGCTCCGCCTTATCTCAGTTCACTGGTCACGATGGCAACACCCATCCGTAGCACGCGCTCCAGCAGGTGTATCTCACTCATCATCCCTAAAGCCAACACCTCACCTCATACTCTGCTGCCTGTGACTGGAACGAATTGCAAAAATCGCTGAAGTTGGAGACTTTTATCTCCCTCACCAACTTCAAACATCAGCTATCTGAGTAGCTAACCGATCGCTGCAGCTGTACATAGTCTATTGGTAAATAGCCCACCCATTTTCACCTACCTTATCCCCACAGTTTTTATTTATTTACTTTTCTGCTCTTTTGCACACCAATATCTCTACCTGTACATGATCATCTTATCATTTATCACTCCAGTGTTAATCTGCAATATTGTAATTATTCGCCTATCTCCTCATGCCTTTTGCACACATTGTATATAGACTCCCTTTTTTTCTACTGTGTTATTGACTTGTTAATTGTTTACTCCATGTGTAACTCTGTGTTGTCTGTTCACACTGCTATGCTTTATCTTAGCCAGGTCGCAGTTGCAAATGAGAACTTGTTCTCAACTAGCCTACCTGGTTAAATAATGGTGAAATAAAAAATACATACACTCAATTAGTATTTGGTAGCATTGCCTTTCAATTGTTTAACGTGGGTCAAACATTTTGGGTAGCCTTCCACAAGCTTCCCACAACAAGTTGGGTGAATTTTGGCCCATTCCTCCTGACAGAGCTGGTGTAACTGAGTCAGGTTTGTAGGCCTCATTGCTCGCACACGCTTTTTCAGTTCTGCCCACAACTTTTCTGTAGGATTGAGGTCAGGGCTTTGTGATGGTCACTCCAATACCTTGACCTTGTTGTCCTTAAGCCATTTTGCCACAACTTTGGATGTATGCTTGGGGTCATTGTCCATTTGGAAGACCCAATTGCGACCACATAATTTTCCTGACTCATGATGCCATCTATTTTGTGAAGTGCACCAGTCCCTCCTGCAGTAAAGCACCCCCACAACATGATGCTGCCACCCCCGTGCTTCACGGTTGGGTTGGTGTTCTCCAGGCCTGCAAGCCTCCCCCTTTTTCCTCCAAACATAAGGGTGGTCATTATGGCCAAACAGTTCCATTTTTGTTTCATCAGACCAGAGGACATTTTTCCAAAAAGTACCATCTTTGTCCCTATGTGCAGTTCCAAACTGTAGTCTGGCTTTTTTATGGCGGTTTTGGAGCAGTGGCTTCTTTCTTGCTGAGCGGCCTTTCAGGTTATGCCGATATAGCTCTTGTTTTACTGTGGATATAGATACTTTTGTACCTGTTTCCTCCAGCATCTTCACAAGGTCCTTTGCTGTTGTTCTGGGAATGATTTGCACGTTTCGCACCAAAGTACGTTCATCTCTAGGAGACAGAACGCGTCTCCTTCCTGAGCGGTATGACGGCTGCGTGGTCCCATGGTGTTTATACTTGCATACTATTGTTGTACAGATGAACGTGGTACCTTCAGGCATTTGTAAATTGCTCCCAATGATGAACCACACTTGTGGAGGACTACAATTTATTTTTTTAAGGTCTTGGCTGATTTTTATTTTATTTTCCCATGATGTCAATCAAAGAGGCACTGAGTTTGAAGGTAGACCTTAAAATACATCCACAGGTACACCTCCAATTGACTCAAATTATGTCAATTAGCCTATCAGAAGCTTCTAAAGCCATGACATCATTTTCTGGAATTTTCCAAACTGTTTAAAGGCACAGTCAACTTAGTGTATGTAAACTTCTGGAATTGTGATATAGTCAATTATAAGTTAAATAATCTCTGTAAACTATTGTTGGAAAAATGACTTGTCATGCACAAAGTAGATGTTCTAACCGACTTGCCAAAACTATCGTTTGTTAACAAGAAATTTGTGTTGGTTGAAAAACGAGTTTTAATGACTCCAACCTAAGTGTATGTAAACTTCCGACTTCAACTGTATTTCCTATGGAGGCTGTAAGTCTGAATATTGCACTTTGTGCAGGTGGACCTGTCTATGGAGGACATTGAGACTATTCTGAACACGCTCATCTACGACGGCAAGGTGGAGATGACCATCATCGCGGCCAAGGAGGGCACTGTGGGCAGTGTGGACGGCCAGATGAAGCTGTACAGAGGGGTCAACCCCATCATCCAGCCCACAGGCCTGGTCAAGACGCCCTGTGGCCTCTGTCCGGTGAGCCCCCCTTCACAGGCAATAGCAGCCAAGTGGCTCCGTTTCAATATCCATAACAGCGTATCACTTGGTATTAAACATTGCAATCGGGATATACACACAGGGTACAAAACATTAGGAACACCGACTGACCAGGTAAAAGCTATGATCCCTTATTGATGTGACTTGTTAAATTCACCTCAATCAGTGTCAATGAAAGGGAGGAGACAGGTAAAAGAAGGATTTCCAAGCCTTGAGACAATTGAGACATGGATTGTGTATGTGTGCCATTCAGAGGGTAAATGGGCAAGACAAAATATTAAGAGCCTTTGAACGGGTTATGGTAGTAGGTGCCAGGGCGCACTGGTTTGTGTCAAGAACTGCAACACTGCTAGGTTTTTCATGCTCAACAGTTTCTTGTGTGTATCAAGAATGGTCCACCACCCAAAGGACATCTTGACAACTGGGAAAGCATTGGAATCAACATGGCTCTCTGTGGAATGCTTTTGACACCTTGTAGAGTCAATGACCAGATTGAGGCTGTTCTGAGGGCAAAAGGGGGGTGCAACAATATTAGGAAGGTGTTCGAATTAAAAGCACCAGCCACTTTATCAGTTGACAAAGCTTCAGAGACACGTGTAGATAACACATAAACACACATGCCCTGTATAGTTTGGCCGTAAGTGGTATGCTAGTGTGGATATTGGAGAGCCCAGTCACTCGTCAAATACTAGAAAGGCATGTTTTTGACCTAGGGCTGGGCAGAGTGAAAGAAAGAAAGGAGACCTGCAGATTTCTGACCCGAAGTGTTTTACCAATTCTATTCAAAGTACTTCACCTGTAGCCAGATAGCCAGCAGGAAGTGCTAGAAAAGGGGAGAGTAAGTATTATGTAGGTTTGCTAGTGCAGGATTCTTCCAGGAGTGTACATTTATTTATGTCTCTTCTCTTAGGTGTTTGATGACTGTCACGAAGGAGGTGAGATATCCCCCTCTAACTGTGTGTATATGGCAGAGTGGCTGAACTTTTGACCAGTTACTTGGCTTGTATAGTTTCTCTGTGGAGAAAATTTCATGTATAGTTTTTTTTCTAGCAACCTTTGATGCATCTGAATATATTTTTTCTTTATACAGGGCTTAATAAATATTTTAAGACGGATTGTGAATGTCTACTCTCAATTGTATCCTGCCGCTACATTTTCATCTAGCACATATGAAAGTGTTGAAGATGGACAAGTTTTGCAAACGCATTCCTTTTGTGCTGGAAATAAACAGATAGTTTTACTTCTTCAGCACACATGAAATGTCACAGCATTGCAATAGCCTAAATCTTTTTGTCAGACAGCGTTTCAAAATGAACCTTCTTAGCATCAAAGGTCAAGTCAGTCATTTAGTAGACACCATAATCTATAGCAACTATAGGGCATTTAAGTAAAACTAAATCACAAATTCAAGGTTTTACCTGCAAAATCTAGCCCAGAACTAAAATCGTGCATAATTTTGTCAGATGCTCAATTAGGTTCTGGGGAGTGATGTAAGAGAAAAGACACTAGCAAAGTCTCACCAAAAACACTGAAGAAGGTAACATATCTCAAACTAAAGCTGTTAGTGTGACGTGTTTGCAATCAAAATGTGTGTCTGCAAGAACAGATCACTCGAGGCAACTCTTATAGACTGAGTGTTATGACGATGCTACAAAACCCTTGTTTACAGATTGAAGGGTAGTGCTTCAGACAATCCCATGCTTGTAATCTTGGAAGATTGTTGGGAATAGGAAGTATCTCAGAGGGCTTTTTGCTCAGATCCACAGGGATCTGGTAAGGCTGGCTGTGGTATGTTCCTTCATGACTCTGAAGGCCTAATGTGGATCTCAATCTGATTGAAGAAAAGTAGTGGTATGATGTAGATCATTTGGGTACACTAGATCACTGTAATCAGTTTTATTCCTGTTTGGCCGTGTTGGATTGAAGGGTCCCAATAGCATGTGTTTTTATACATGAGTTTGATGTTAGCATGTGCAAGTGATTACCCTAATGATTTGTCTGTATATTCTGTTAGAGCGCAAGCGCCAAGGCCAACGTGGGCACACATGCTGTTTGTCGCAGACTTTTTGTGCTAAAACCATCAACATAGTTAAGGGATGGAAATACATAGAACTTCTGTTTATTAGTTATAAAAACATCATTATACAGCGTTTTATTCCCAAGAAGCCAGTTTGATGGAAACTCACGGCTGTCCGTAAAATGTGCATATGGGTGAATCTTAAAATATTTGCTTGAAACTCTTTCAAACGGATGGAAACACAGGTGAATCAAAACGGGCGAGTCTTCCATAGAGCCCTCGAAGCAATGGAGCAAAAGATAAGCACGTTGATGACATTTGAACTACACTTGATGAATTGGAATATCCATATCGTAATCATAAGGGTCCACGTGAGGATTCCCCAGAGGGACACAGAGTGAAGGGAGCAACTGAACAGAGAATCGTAATTGGGCTATTGTCCTCATTGTGTGTCATATTCAAATGGCGGACAACTCTGCTGCTTTTTAAGCAGCTGCCCTCAGCTTTCTCACTGTGTCAATGAGCTCAGGGAATTGTGTTCTGGAAGTGTCCTTGTTCTATGTACTTGTGCAGCTCCGCGCCCAAGTCCTCAGCCACAACTTTCTGCTCCTCCCAAGGCAGGAAGGGGTCATCCTTGGAGCCAAACTGAACAATGTGCCCAACGTTTCTTCTCATTTGCTCCCACTCCCCAATGGCCGGCTAAAATATCCTGAGTGAAGAGATACACAGGGAGACCTAACGGATGTGTTCCAAACTGCTTACATCGCAGATCATGAGATCATTCAATTCCTACTTCCACATTTGCAGGGATCGGATACAGATCTGATTGGTCTCAGATCTCTACTAATGAGGAAATGGAGTTGTACATTAAAGCAATTACTTCAATATGATTTACGATATGATCATCTGCACAACCTGACTGCAATATAGGCAGCCTGGGATGCGTCCACCGTTTCAGTGACTCGAGGTGGGGGATGGATAAACGACTGGTGAGTGGTGATTTACATTAAACTGGATTTAGGAACACTATTGACTGCAGCTTTTCTGTGGCGCTCTTGTATCCCAATTCAGAAATGAACACTAGGCTAGTCTAAACACCTGGGTCCAGTTTTTCAAAATGATCTGGATTCTGTAATCCCCTATTTTGAAATCCAGGATCAGATCAACCTGGGTAATTTTGAGCAAGAAAATGGTTGGATAAGAGTCATTCGGATCCAGATATTAAAATCTCAACATCACAAAATCTGTATTTTCAGTGCTTTGAAAAGGCCTACACCTTGCCATGTACTGGACGGGTAATGTAACTACAGATTACTAAACTAGATGTATAAAGATATTAATATAAATGGAGCTTGCTTCTCTCATCACTTGTAAGTACATGCTTTTATTTGACACTTCTCAATACAACAACTGACCACATACCTGTACTGCAGTTAATTTAACATAATGGAAATATTTAACCCTAACTTTTTTTAAATTTCTCTGAAATGTCTCTATTATAATACCTTTATAAATCCACCCTTCCAGTGGGATCAAGATTATCCAGATTTTCCATCACTACACACCAAATGATCAGAATCACATTTTTCAGTTTTGAAATACCCAATTCTAAGGTTTAATCCAATCTGAATGCCGGAATCCAATTAGAAAAGTGGCTGTTGCAGTTAATTGGAAGTGACACTGGTAAGAAATCTGTAAACTCACCACTCTCTCTCTCATCTCCCAGGTCGGAAGTATAGGCACCCACCAGAATGAGGCCAAACACTTTGTGCGTCTCTGCATACCTGCATGGTACCTCAAAGTTAGGTATAGTCACTTCAAACAAAAAGGAAGAGTATTTTGCATGAGCAATATTACTCAGTCTTTGTAATTTCTATCCTACCTCATTGCTGCAGCTGCCCCAGAGCTGTGGCCAATGATGACAGTCTCCTCGTCACATTCGAGCTCCTCCTGCATGAATGGCAGGATGAAAGTGGAATTTTTAGGCCCTTTTTTTTAGACCTATACCTCTTGTAAGACCCTATGATCTGTGATCTGCACATGATACAGCCATTATACTCCTCAGTGTGCTCTGAAACATGGAGTATGTCAACATTTTGAAATGACATTTTTCACATACATTTATTCAACATTGAAAATATGAATATGAATATCTCAAAAGTACCCATTTTGATATAGCTTGTTAGACATTGTTTGGAACAATATATTCTTCAAACCAGTCACATTTCCAGAGTGGGTGCTTTGCTACTTTTGAAGATATGACCCATTAGAAATTGACATATGTCAGTCATATTTCAGCAAATCACCAGCAGAGGAATTTCCCTTTGAATCCATTTTCCCCATTCAATGTGCCATAACTTCAAAAGTAGCAGAGCACCCACTGAAAATGTGATGTACTTGTAGAGTATATTGTTTAAATAATTGTCTAAAAATGTACAAAATCAAAAAAGGGTACTTTTGAGATATTCACATTAATATTGAATGTTTAATAAATTCATGTGAAATGTTTTTATTTCCAAATCTAGACATAGTCCATCATACTCTTCCATCATATGTCATACAAATGTAAAAAGCGTATCAAACATTATTCCTCCGAATGAAGTTTCTATGGGATAATTGCCAGAACAATCAGAGACCTGTATCTCTTCCATGCATTTCACTTGTCAATTAGAACCCTGTATGGAGGATATCCACTCATCCAAAATGCAGGGCTCTGTATAGAGCTAGCTTATGATGTGATATCTGAGGAATCTAGGCTAGTTTATAATGTGATATGTGAGGAATATAGGCATTTGTGGTAAGCTGTCACCTGAATATAATAATAAATTATTTGGTGTGTATTTTATACACATGTGAATTTGATGATTATTTTTTAAATCCCAACTCCACGAGACACCCTCAGAGAGTGGGGTCACCATTGTCCAACGCCCCTGTGGCATTTAGAGTTAAGGGCCTTGTTCACGGGCACAGACAGACCTTTTCGGCTCGGGATTCGAACTGAGTGAGCCCAGGCAATGATAATCCTTTCAGTATCCCGTCAATTTATACGCATATTAGGGGCCATCTGCAGTTCAAACAAAGCAGACCCCGCCACAGTTTAAAACAAAAATCGGGAATTGGGCTGACCATCCATGAGAACAAAATAATCATTTTAACCATGTTTTTGAAGCTGTACAGTGTGTACATTACATTGCTTAGCCTACAAACATTGGAGTAAAACTTGCCAGAAGATACTGAGTCTACAGTTATGCTTGTTTACACTGAGCTGCACTGGGGTCGGGAACGCGATCATGGTTACACTATGGAGCTGGGGTGAGATATGGGTCGGAAAACGTACTTCAATGCAGAAATGGCATATACAGCTGTACTCCAAATTTGACCTTTATCCACACTGCTCCATCGAGAATATTGAAATAGTGTTAGTGTTCCTGGAAAACTGCCCTTTTTGTCATCATGCTAGCTAGCAGTAGCCACTGCAGCCATTTTGGAATAGCAGTGTCAGCCAATCAGCTTCTTTGTTGTTCAAAGCCACCTTGCCATTCCATAATAACTGCTGTGGCTTCTGCTAGCTAGCACGAGGGAAAAGAGGGCAGTTTTTCAGTAAAAATATAAGTAGCTAAATCTTCATGATGTACCATCTCTCGCCCTGGCTCCATGCTCTCTTAATGTAACCATGATAGCGTTCTGACCCCATTGCAGCTCAGCGTAAACAAGTGTAAAGGTAGGATCAGGTATCTTCTGGTTAAAGTAAAACAAGTGGTTCCTAGAGTTAAGTTCATGAGGCATTTATAAGTTTTATTATTCTTGGTGTTGACATATCATTACTCCAAAAGTCCCAAAATGTATGTAACAAGCGGAGTAATCAATAACGTTACATTAAAACGTTTTCAAAATTATAAGAGCCACATTATGCACATATCGTGTGGGGAGCATGCAGGCGCAAGCTGTTAGACTTTCCTATACTTTACCAGTGCGCACCTTATTTATGTTTTTTTTTGGCACAGCAATACAAATTGCACCGCTCTACATCTCCAGCTCCATTTCCTGGGACAATTATCGCCTTCGACAATGGAATTTTCTCTTATCCACGTTGTCTTTGAATACAATTCCCCTACACAATGCTGCCTGTGAGTAGTCAAATGACTTTCATCAGTGCGTTAATGTTGCGCAGGGAATGGTTCTGTTCTAGATAGGCCATAGTGATATTAGAGGACTCAACACGTGTTAGAATGTACATGGCCATTGAAGGCTTCCACCATTGAGGGAGATCGACTAAGTGCACCACGCTATGGCCCGTGAAGTGAATGGGGAAAAGCCGTGAGGGAGAAGAACCGATCTCAAATCGAACAGTTATCTGTTCCGGTCATGTTGTCAACAAGGCAGCATCGATCGCTCAGAAACATACATCTATTTTCCATAAAATATATGTTAATTTAAAAAAAACTTGTTTTCATTGGGAAGGCAGATAAAGAAATTACTTTTGCATGTGAAAACACAGAATCCTACTCATTACTCCACATGCTTAACCTATGTCACTTTTGTTTGAGCAGACTTCACCGTCGGCCAAAACGGGGAGCCTAGCTCACGCCTGGGAGGCAGCCCGGTTCCGAAACCAATTACAATCAACGGTCTGGGGCATTAATCGAATCCCCTCATTTTGAAGTTGTCAACTGATCAGCCATTGCTTCGAGCATGGTCTTCTTCAAATAGGGTGCAATGGTTTGTAAATGGATTTAAGCTATATCAACGCCATCTTGTGGCCACAATAAATGAATGCCACACGATATTTGGTTCAGGACTCCTGCACAGCAGATTGCCTTAAATCACTTTTTTTTCAAACACTAAAGAATAAGAAAATGTACTACTTTAAAAGGTCCAATGCAGCCGCTTTCATTTCAATATCCTCTTATTTCTAGGCAGCAATTAAGTAACATACTGTGAGTGTTTTCAAATTAAATGGTTCAGCTTCTTAGCAAAGAGCAATGTCTCAAGCAAATATTTTGCTAGGACTGTCTGGTAGTGGTCTGAGGGGGAGGGGAAAACTGAAAAACAGTTGTTATTGGCAGAGAGGTTTGGAACTCTCATTGGTCTATTAACTAATTTACCGCCTGGTGACGTCACAACCACATCTCACCAAAACAGGCTGACATTTCAGGTTGTCTTTTTAAAACAGCTCTTACACTAAAAGGCATCATCATACTTTTGACAATTTCACAGTATTATTCCAACCTCATATTGTGGAAATGTATACAAAACACAGAAGAATCACATTGTTGACTGCACTGGGCCTTTAAAATGGAGATAGACTCAATGGCGCTGCCCATGCTGTCACAGACGCCATAATGGCACAGATACAAAGATGAGACCTCTTTCCATCTCTATGAGATCGGCCTACACAAATGACAAAATAATGATATAATTCCATCAGAAATTACAAAATATTTCAACTATTTGTAAGTCGCTCTGGATAAGAGCGTCTGCTAAATGACTTAAATGTTAAATGTAAATGTCATACACTAGATCCAGAATAGATTGGTATAGGTTAAAATCAAAAACCAATTGCTGGAAGTAGGCTATTCATATTGAAGTTTAGTTGCTATTTGCTTCTGTCAAATTTGGACTTGATTGTTGGGCTGTATAGCATTAGAGGTGTGCCCTTTCTATCCAGAGGTAATTTCTGGACAATATTTGTACAAGTAAAAATATGGTCAGATTTTGTATAGGGAACACATTTTAAGGTACTATGCCCTTATTAATCCAACATTGAGACAACATACTAAGAATCATTTTTTTGTGTAACTTGCCCTTTATGAACTATTATTAACTATAGGCCTTTATTATGGCTATGAGTATATTACGGACTGACCAGTAAATGCATGACTTACAATGTTTGAATAAGAAACACAATTTAGGTCTACTAATAATGCATAATAAAAGCCTTATTAGCTATGTACACACTTGCAAATGAGAAAATAGAGGCTAATATATGTACCTTTTTAAAAATCTTAATGTACCATCATCTTATATTAATTTCATATGTTTTAATGTGTGTTTAAATGTTTCAATCGAATTTGCATTAATCAACACATGCATCTTTGCCTACGCAGTATGCTTCATAATGTCAAATGAATCTAAGTGTTTGAAAGCAATGCACTTTTCTGTCTGAAAATAAAACAAATATTTTCCTCAACTGCGTTATGCACTCAAGTCAACTAGCCTAGTCGCTAATGATAGCTAGCTAACTGAGCTACTTCCCCCTTGCTAAAGAGACGGACGTCTACTGGACAGAGAAAGTCGCTCTCGTGAAAAAGGAGAAGGAAGAGGCGGCTGTCCCAGTAAAAACATTTTTTGAGGAAGTAACAATGAAAGAAGAGGAAGAGAATGAGGAGGATTGCAGTGGTTGGCGTGAAAGAGGAGGAGGGTGAGATGACTTTCTCATTGAAAGAAGAGCGGACTGGAGATCTTAACACCAGTGAGTACAGTATTAAAACGGGCAGAGACTTAAAACTGATGTGTGATTTTAAAGTGGCATCCCAATGAAGTTCTACACTTGAATATGTTGTTCTGTACTGTAGGAATTGTTAAATCTACACTCTTTAAGATGTTTAGACTATACCATCAAAGAGGGCTATCAACAAAATATTAACAATGGATCAAATGCATCTTATGCCTTTGATGTAAATATTGTAGTTAGTGATGCAATATTGTATTTAGATATGACATTTTTGGACGATACCGATGTCCGATATTTTCTTTGCCAAAAAAAAACGATACCAGTAACCAATATTTACAATTTTAGCGGCCTTTTAAGCATTTTAGTACAAGTTAAATAGTTGATTTTTTTGACACATGGACGCAGTGATTCTAAGGCACTGCATCTGCATCTCAGTGCAGTTAAATCTACACTCTTTAAGATGTTTAGACTCACTACAGTCCCTGGTTCGAATCCAGGCTGTATCACATCCGGCCGTGATTGGGAGTCCCATAGGGCGGCGCACAATTGGCCCAGCTCTGTCCGGGTTTGGCCGGGGTAGACAGTCGTTATAAATAATAATTTGATTACATTTACATTTACATTTAAGTCATTTAGCAGACGCTCTTATCCAGTAACCGATTTACAATTTTAGCGTGCATTCATTTTATGACATCCAGTGGAACAACCACTTTACAATAGTGCATCTAAATATTTTAAGGGGGAGGGGGTGAGAAGGATTACTTTATCCTATCCTAGGTATTCCTTAAAGAGGTGGGGTTTCAGGTGTCTCCGGAAGGTGGTGATTGACTCCGCTGTCCTGGCGTTGTTCTTAACTGACTTGCCTAGTTAAATAACGGTTACATACACACGCCACATTGACCAACAAGTTATTTTGTTGGCATTTACGTATGTCCCCATTACCAGTAAAACATCATCAAAACCTATTTCTTTCATTTACTTGCTGTGCTGTTTTGTTGTTCATTTGTTCAGTCGTTTCATTCTCAACCAGGATTTCATCATATATGTCAAGCAGTTAAGTTTCAGCTCTGTCTGTCCGCGGACTCTCTTCCTCGCTGCGCACTGTCACTGTTTACGTTTCCATCTTATCCAGCTGTGTATGTAACATTTCACGTAAACCCTGTTTCTTGTCTGCATCGATGTAGCGGTGGTAGTACATAGCTTCGGGCATGGTGGCGACATAGTAAAGAGAGAATGCCACCAAATCACTTGTTCACAGCCTGTGTCGGCAGTTTTGTTGAGCAGGCGCTTCAATGCCATGACAGAGGGTATCGCGCCTGCTGCAGGCGCAATTGAGCTTATTTCTCGAGTCAGTTGTTCGAATGGAGCTAGCTAGTGTGTTCATGTTTCCAAGTTTCAAACCTGTTCTCAAATGCCATTGAAATGGCAGCAGCGATATGACAACCAGCACATTCATGATCATGCAATACGACTTTCCTCAGTACGAAATCCTCGACGACCCACTGTGCTGTCAGACTCTGCATGCTCATGGGGCTGATATCGCTGTTCCAAATGTCAGCCGTGAAGCTAATAGCAGTGACGCGATGACTGTGTAACCCCGGAAGTTCAAAATCTGAAAAATAGCACACTTGGTAGTGTGCTTGACCAGTTGACGAAAGCCAACAATTACCCACAACAGAGAACAGTTGATTGTCAAGGGCAATTAATTCAATTATGTTTCAATAACGCGTTACCTCATTTTGTTTAACTGTTGGCCCCAGCCTCGAACTCAGGTCCTGTATGTATCTAACTGACCCGCTCTGCCCATTCATCTCCTTTTACCCGTTGTTGTTTTAGCTCTCCTGATCAACACCTGTGATTGCTTTATGCCTCTCTCTAATGCCAATATGCCTTGTCTACTGCTATCTTGGCTAGTCTTTACTGTTTTATTTCACTGTAGTCCCGCTCAAAATGCCTTCGATAGCTCTTTCGTCCCACCCCACACACATGAGGAGACATCACCTTGCTTAACTTGTCCCTCCAGAGACGAAACCTCTCATCATCTAGGTTCTCTCCACTGTACTCACATCCTACCATACCCTTGTCTGTACATTATGCCTAGAATCAATTCTACCACACCCAGAAATCTGCTCCTTTTATTCTCTGTCCCCAACGCACTAGACGGCCAGTTCTTATAGCTGTTAGCCATACCCTTATCCCACTCCTCCTCTGTTCCCCTGGTGATGTAGAGGTTAACCCAGGCCCTGTAGCCCCCAGTTCCACTACTATTCCCCAGGTGCTATCATTTGTTGACTTCTGTAACCATAAAAGCCTTGGTTTTCCTGCATGTTAACATCAGAAGCCTCATCCCTAAGTCTGCTTTATCCACTATTTTAGCACACTCCCCCAACCCTAATGTTTGAGCCGTGTCTGAATCCTGGCTTAGGAAGGCCACCAAAAAAAATCTGAAATTTCTCCTTCACCCAAATCCAGATAGCTGATGTTCTGAAAGAGCTGCAAAATCTGGACTCCTACAAATCAGCTGGGCTAGACAATCTCTTTCTAAAATTATCCGCCGCAATTGTTGCAACCCCTATTACTAGCCTATTCAACCTCTCTTTCGTATCGTCTGAGATCCCTAAAGATTGGTCATCGCCCTCTTCAAAGGAGGGGACACTCTAGACCCAAACTCTTACAGACCTATATCTATCCTACCCTGCCTTTCTAAAGTCTTCGAAAGCCAAGTTAACAAACAGACCATTTCGAATCCCACCGTACCTTCTCCGCTATGCAATCTGGTTTCAGAGCTGGTCATGGGTGCACCTCAGCCACGCTCAAGGTCCTAAATGATATCATAACCGCCATCAATAAAATACAATACTGTGCAGTCGTATTCATCGACCTGGCCAAGGCCTTCGACTCTGTCAATCACGGCATTCTTATCGGCAGACTCAAAAGCATTGGTTTCACAAATGACTGCCTCACCTGGTTCACCAACTACTTCTCAGATAGAGTTCCGTGTGTCAAATCGGAGGGCCTGTTGTCCGGACCTCTGGCAGTCTATGGGGGTGCCACAGGGTTCAATTCTCGGGCCGACTCTCTTCTCTGTATACATCAATGATGTCGCTCTTGCTGATGATGATTCTTTGATCCACCTCTACGCAGACAACACCATTCTGTATACTTCTGCCCCTTCTTTGGACACTGTGTTAAAACCTCCAGACGAGCTTCAACACCATACAACACTCCTTCCGTGGCCTCACACTGCTCTTAAATGCAAGTAAAACTAAATGCATGTTCTTCAACCGATCACTGCCGACACCCACCCGCCCGTCTAGCATCACTACTCTGGACGGTTCTGACTTAGAATATGTGAACTACAAATACCTAGGTGTCTGGTTAGACTGTAAACTCTCCTTCCAGACTCACATTAAGCATCTCCAATCCAAAATTAAATCGAGAATCGGCTTCCTATTTTGCAACAAAGCATCCTTCACTCATGCTGCCAAACATACCCTCGTAAAACGGACTATCCTACCGATCCTTGACTTTGGTGATGTCATTTACAAAATAGCCTCCAACACTCTACTCAACAAATTGGGTGCACTCTATCACAGTGCCATCCGTTTTGTCACCAAAGCCCCATATACTACCCACCACTGCGACCTGTACGCTCTCGTTGGCTGGCCCTCGCTTCATATTCGTCGCCAAACCCACTGGCTCCAGGCCATCTATAAGTCTTTGCTACATAAAGCCCCACCTTATCTCAGCTCACTGGTCACCATAGCTGCACCCACCCGTAGCACGCGATCCAGAAGGTATCTTTCACTGGTCACCCCCAATGCCAACTTCTCATTTGGCCGCCTTTCCTTCTGCCAATGACTGGAACGAATTGCGAAAGTCACTGAAGCTGGAGGCTTATATCTTCCTCACTAACTTTAAGCATCAGCTGTCAGAGCAGCTTACCGATCATTGCAACTGTACATAGCACATCTGTTAATAGCCCACCCAACTACCTCATCCCCATATTATTATACTTTTTTTCTCCTTTGCACCCCAGTATCTCTACTTGCACATTCATTTTCTGCACATCTATCACTCCAGTGTTTAATTGTTAAATTGTAATTATTTTGCCACTATGGCCTATTTATTGCCTTACTTCCCTAATCTTACTACATTTGCAGACACTGTATATAGACTTTTCTATTGAGTTATTGACTGTACATTTGTTTATCCCATATTTAACTCTGTGTTGTTTGTGTCGCACTGCTTTGCTCTATCTTGGCCAAGTCGCAGTTGTAAATGAGAACTTGTTCTCAACTGGCCTACCTGGTTAAATAAAGGTAAAATAAAAAATTGTCATTAATGGATTTCACCTTTGAGTTGTCTCGCGGAAATGTTCCTACTCTTTCAAGTGACTGCTCGACATGTTGACTGCTCGATCCACACAGCAAACATAGGGGGCTAGGTTAGGAATGCTGTGTTGCACGTGTAGCACACATTTTTATGTGGTGTCATTACGTCATGTACCTAGGTTATATAGGTATGCACATCAGCTTTGACATCGGTTTTGCACATCAGTGTTAAACTAGACATCGGGCCGATGTTGGCATTTTTAGCTAATATCTTCCGATTCCAATATGTTCACCGATATATCGTGCATCCCTAATTTGTAGTTGTCAATATCCATTTCTGCTCAGCCTAAATACATGACATTTCATGAGAGAACAATTACATTTGAAGCTCTACATCATTTGTTTTTTCATTCTCAATTGTGTTGATGGCCACCAAGTAAAAAAAAGAAAAAAGAAGATGAGACTAAATGTTCTGAAAAGACAGGTTATTAGGGGATCTGATTTGGATTGAACCTAATAGGATGTTGGATTTATCATGTGGAGGTTTCATTTAGGTGTCTCTGTTTAACTGAATACTCTGTTTTTGGCAGGAGAGAGACCAGACTCTCGCTCTGAGAGTGGGAAGAGTCCTTCAGAGGAACCAGATCTAGAGAAGCCCAAACCAGCCAGACCACATCAATGCTCCCACTGCGGAAATAGTTTTACTTGGTTAGTGGATCTGAAAAGGCATAAGCGTATACACACAGGAGAAAACCTTTACCACTGCTCTCAGTGTGAAAAGAGATTTTCAACATCAGTCATTACAATTGTACCAGAGAGTATACACAGGTGCAAAATCTTACCACTGCTCTGACTGTGGGTTGAAGTTTGCACTGCCAGGTAATTTGAAAAGACTCCAATTGGCACACACGGGAAAGAAGTATTACAGCTGTGATCAATGTGGGAAGAGTTTTACTACCTTCAACTCCCTGATAAACCACCAGCGAATACACACCGGAGAGAAGCCCTACCACTGCTCTGCCTGTTGGAAGAGTTTTAATCAACAAAGCAACCTGAAATCACGCCAGCAGAGAGACCCAGGACAGAAGCTTCATCACTGCTCAAATTGTGGAATGAGTTTTACTACTTCTAGGGAATAAAAACAATACACCAGCGAACACACACACAGGAGAGAAACCTTACAGCTGCTCTGACTGGGAAGTGCTTTGATAAATTAGATGGACTGATGGTACACCAGGGAATAACAGAGCAGAGAAACCTTTTAGCTGTGATCAATGTGGGAAGACATTCACTCAGTCAGCATATCAGGCTCTACACAAGAGAATACACACAGGGGAAAGCTTTATCACTGCTCAGACTGTGGGATGAGCTTTACTAACTCAAGCCACCTGGCAGCACATCAGAGAATGCATACAGGAGAGAAGCCTTATGGCTGTGATGAATATGGGAAGAGTTTTGTTTTGTTAATTCAGGATCTCTGATTAAACACAAGCAAACCCACACTGGAGAGAGGCCTTTGCATTGCTCTGAATGTGGGAATTGTTTCATTAGATTGGAACATTTAAAATTGCACCAAAGAGTACACACAGGAGAGAAGCCATACTACTGCTCTGACTGTGGGATGAGTTTTACTCTCTCAAAAACCCTGACCATACACCAGAGAACACACGCGGGAGAGAAGCCATATCACTGTTATGACTGCGGGAAGCACTAGTATTGATTTAGAGCCCTAATAAAACAAGGTAGATTGGTCCTACTAATGCTCAAATGTCCAAAAAATTATCTGAAATGTGGCGATACACAACATCTGTTGTTTTATATATATTTAACCTTTATTTTTACAGGGAGTCAATGTTGATACCGAGGTCTCTTTTCCAGATGAGCCCTTTATAGCACGACAATACACATAGAAATACAAATAACTACACATTCATATACACAATAAAATACATGCCAAAACAAAATACAAATAAAAGACATTCTTCAGTAAAAAGGTCCCCTAACAACCACATTCCACACGAAAAGGTGCAAGGAAATTAAAAGCTGATTTACCTAACTCTGGACACTAAAGGAGTCTCCAGAGTTAACCAACCCTGTGAACGGGTTTGATAACTTGTCATTTTTATTCTTAACCTTTGATGTTTTTTAGTAGGACCAAGCTACCCTGTTTGAGGCGGCAGGGTAGCCTAGTGGTTAGAGCTTGGACTAGTAACTGGAAGGTTGTGAGTTCCGATCCCCGAGCTGTACAAGGTACAAATCTGTCGTTCTGCCCCTGAACAGGCCACTGTTCCTAGGCCGTCATTGAAAATAAGAATTTGTTCTTATCTGACTTGCCTAGTTAAATAAAGGGAAAAAAAGAGAACAGGGAGGAGGAGTTGTCTGTGTCGTTTTCATATTATTTTTACAGTAGCCTCTCACACAATGTCTGTGTGGAATGCAAATGAATGAAAGGCTACACTTGGTATTGGTCCTACAACATACAAAATGTAAACAAATGTAGGCCTATATGGTACACAATAACTTAACGTTATGACTATAACTACTGTTCCCTGAAGGAGGGAAACGAGGTACAACATACTATGGGGAGTCACACTCTCGTAACTTCGGTTGAAAGATATACAATCATGCCTGACAAGGCCAATGAAATCCGCGCCTGCTGGAAGTCCCACCTTCCACAGATAAGCGTGAGGCTCGGAATCATTAAAAATAGTCCCAGGGGAAAATGTTTTATCGTGGTTACGCTACCAACCAGTCATAGGTACTGGCGACAAAGCGCCTAGAATCCCAGGAATGAGCCATCCATGGGGGAGGGACGCCACCTCAAGGACAGACACCCAACTTATTACTCTCACCCTGGGGAGATTGATATAACGTTACACCTTAAACGGTGAATACTGTGGAACACGGGGTAACAGAGGGAGCAGCATAGCCTGTACGAAGCCCGGCCCATTTACAGGCACAGGGAGCAATTGCTGATGTAGTACCCACAACGCCGGGGGAAAGCTCGTAAGTTTCACTTACTGAAAGTTAAGCATGCTAGCCAACGTTAGCCAGGATACTTTTTAGTCTACACTAGGTTAGCTAGCCTTTTTGACCACAGCACGGTCCGTTTAGAATATACAAGCGACTTAACGCTACGTATACTAAGCAAGAGAGCTACCCCAGCAACTACACTGTGGGGAGAAATAGCTAGTAATAGCTAACTCGCCTCGTTGAGTAGCCAACATGGCTAGCACTCTATACGGAGCTTGTTTAGCTAGTCCGGTTTCAAACGTACACATAGGACTTGATCACCGAGGTCGGATTCTTCATCAACACGTCTGGGAAGAGAGTCAAGTTGTGCTTGACCGAGGCAGACACAGTTGGCGGGGGGTACCCACTGAACCTGGCCACCCTCACTCTTTCCTGTAGCCTACCATAATCGGTGACAGAGCTCATAAGAGCAGGGTTGGGCGCAGGCAGCCACCGCATACCCAGGCAGACAAGACATTTGCTCCCACCACCATATCCATCTCCGCTTCGTACTCCGCCGAGGATCCGGGAAAGGAAAGTTGCCATCAGTAATTACAAGCTCCCTTAAGAATGCTTACACGTCTTTCCAGGGAGTTTGTACGCAGTACGTGGCATTGCACACACAGACTGGTTCGAGCCGCCTGAGCGTGCTCCATGCCGAGACAAACTACACATAGCTAGTGAGTATCTTTCAGAGAAATGCTATAACTGCATGATCTCGACCCCGAACTCGGGTTAGCCATCGTCGTCTTGTTCGTTTTCTTAGCCATCCTACTCATTGCACCAGCAAATTGAAGAATAACTAGTTGTTCATGATTAGAAGGACTATGAGAAAAGTACAAACTTCAGTACACAACGTCCACTGGGTGAGCACACTCTACCACTAACTTACAGGACAGTTTAGGTTGGTGCAATGTAAAACAGTCTCGTTTTCCAATTATTTGTTTTAGTAGCGTGTATTGTTCCTTTTCACACCGAGGTGAATAGCGGAATAATTGAAGGAATGAATCCGAGCCTCACACATCATCTGTGGAAGACGGAACTGCCAGCATGATTGTATATCCTTCAACTGAAGTCGCGAGAGTGCAACTCCCCCATAGTACATTACATGACCAAAAGTATGTGGACACCTGCTCTTCGAACATCTCATTCCAAAATCATGGGCATTGATTTGGAGTTGGTCCACCATTTATTGATATAGCTGCCTCCACTCTTCTGGGAAGGCTTTCCACTAAGTGTTGGAACGTTGATGCAGGCACAACGGTGTTTGATGGGGTTGAGGCCAGGGCTCTGTGCAGGCCAGTCAAGTTCTTCCACACAAATCTCAACAAACCATTTCTGTATTGACCTGGCTTTGTGCATGGGGGCATTGTCATGCTGAAACAGGAAAGGGCCTTCCCCAAACTGTTGCCACAAAGTTGGAAGCACAGAATCGTCTAGAATGTCATTGTATGATGTATTGTTAAGAATGGTATATCTATCAACAGCAATTAGAGCTGTAAAACCAAGCAATGACATTAAGAATCAAATAAAGGACATACTGTATAATATTCTATATGCCGGCTTGTTTGTAGGTTTTGACTGGCCTTATATACACAACAAACTTACCTCCTGCAATCATGTGTTGGGGCGGAAGGTAGCCTAGTGGTTAGAGCGTTGGACTAGTAACCGGAAGGTTGCAAGATTGAATCCCCAAGCTGACAAGGTAAAAAAACTGTCATTCTGCCCCTGAACAAGGCAGTTAACCCACTGTTCCTAGGCCGTCATTGAAAATAAGAATTTGTTCTTAACTGACTTGCCTAGTAAAATAAATTCAAATCTGTCCCATAATTCAGGGATATCTGAGCTGGGTATTTTATGGATTATAATGCTCAATGTACTGCACACATTTTTCAATGTCGTTTTATAATAAAATATGCTGAACTTAGACGCTATTCATATACTGAAGATAAACCTGTTCTAAACCTGCTCTATTGTTTAATACGCGCTGTTTCAAAACCTGCAGGGTAGCTAGTCCTGACACCTCTAATACGCTTAGTTGGCTTTTATGGTATCTTAAAAAATGCCAAATGGAACATCTCTAATGGTAAAATATGTATAAATATGCTCTCTGGCTTCCACAGACTTGAATGGTACAGAGTTGACTGCTTTTTTGCACAATTCTTGCAGCACTCACATGATCTGTTGTGTGTTAGAGGACAATTCCAGACAGTACTCCTATGGCTCTGATGTCACAGAGGCAGCCAACTTTTCCATTGACTTCCATAATTGCATGAGCAAATATGCCTTTCGTACAAGATAATCGACCTTCTATGTGCCACACCACAGGTCTGTAGACTGCACACTTGTACACTGTTCTGAAGAAAGTATTGGAAGAACCTTTTATAGGTACCTGCAGGAGAATATCATTTGTTTTATAATAGTTATAAATATTTCATAACTAACTGAACTGAAAAAAAAACTTCATAACTAATTTAACTGAAATTGTAATTGTGTCCTCGGATTTGGCACTTTTAGATTTGCCCTCCGGTTCGGGTGAAGCACACCGTGACTGTAAAAGTGGGACAGACTGTGTAAGAACGAAGCCAAAGTAAACTTGGCTGATTGCAGCCTGCAGAATTCTCTGAATCTCAGGGTAATATATAAACAGGGGCACAACTTTCACTGAGGACGGGGGAACATGCGGACGCCTGGATAAAAATAACAGTAAATAGTTAGCCTACAGTATACAGTACCAGTCAAAGTTTGGACACACCTATTCATTCAAGGGTTTTTCTTTGTTTACTATTTTCTACACTGTATAATAATAGTGAAGACATCAAAACTATGAAATAACACATGAAATCATGTAGTAACCAAAAATGTGTTAATTAAGCTAATCAAAATATATTTTACATTTTAGATTCTTCCTTTGCCTTGATGACAGCTTTACACATTCTTCTCATTCTCTCAACCAGCTTCATGAGGAATGCTTTTCCAACAGTCTTGAAGGAGTTCCCACTTATGCTGAGCACTTGTTGGTTGCTTTTCCTTCACTCTGCGGTCCAACTCATCCCAAACTATCTCAATTGGGTTGAGGTCGGTTGATTGTGGAGGACAGGTCATCTGATGCAACACTCCATCACGCTCCTTGATCAAATAGCCCTTACACAGCCCGGAAGTGTGTTTTGGGTCATAGTCCTGTTGAAAAACAAAGGATAGTCCTACTAAGCGCAAACCAGATGGGATGGTGTATTGCTGAAGAATGCTGTGGTAGCCATGCTGGTTAAGTGCCTTGAATTCTAAATAAATCAGTGTCACCAGCAAAGCACCTCCACACCATCACACCTCCTCCATGCTTCACGGTGGGAACCACACATGCGTAGATCATTCATTCACCTACTCTGCTTCTCACAAAGACACTGTGGTTGGAACCAAAAGCCTCAAATTTGGACTCAGACCAAAGGACAGATTTCCACCAGTCTCATGTCCATTGCTTGTGTTTCTTGGACCAAGAGAGTAGTGGTTTCTTTGCAGCAATTTGACCATGAAGGCCTGATTCACGCAGTCTCCTCTGAACAATTGATGTTGAGATGTGTCTGTTACTTGAACTCTGTGAAGCATTTATTTGGGCTGCAATCTGAGGTGCAGTTAACTCTAATGAATGTATCCTCTGCATCAGAGGTAACTCTGGGTCTTCATTTCCTGTGGCGATCCTCATTAGAGCTAGTTTCAGCATAGTGATTGATGGTTTTTGCGACTGTGCTTGAAGAAACTTTCAAAGCTCTTGAAATGTTCCGTATTGACTGACCTTCACGTCTTAAAGTAATGATGGGCTGTTTGCTTATTTGAGCTGTTCTTGCCATAATATGGACTTGGAATTTTACCAAATAGGGCTATCTTCTGTATACCACCCCTACCTTGACACAACTGATTGTCTCAAATTCCACAATTAACTTTTAACAAGGCACACCTGTTAATTGAAATGTATTCCAATGTATACCTCATTAAGATTTGTTTAACATTTTTTGTTTACTACATGATTCCATGTGTTATTTCATAGTTTTGATCTCTTCACTATTACTCTACAATGTAGAAAATCGTAAAAATAAAGAAAAACATTTGAATGAGTAGGTGTGTCCAAACTTTTGACAGGTACGGTATATTAATAAGATTACTTGAACTCTTATGATATACACAGTATTGGCCAGTTTCCCGGACCCAGATTATGCCTAGTCCTGGACTAAAAAGCATTTTCAGGGAGATTCTACTTTGAGCATGCTTTTTGGTCCAGGAATAGGTTCATCCGGGCCAGGGAAACTGGCCCTTAAATGTTGAAGTATCTGATTGTCTGTCTCTCTCTTTTCAGACTATGACCTAACATTTTGTCGTGCTTGAGGTCCCACATTCTGCCTTTCCAACTCCAAGCTACCTTCTGGTGGACCAGTGTAATTGACATGGACTTGGAATTTAAGTTTGTCAAAGCATTCTGGAATGAACTAACCCCGCTGTTGCATCACCATACATCTACAACTCCTTAAAAGCATTTTGTCAACACAAACACAATATTTGGAGCTTGACATTTAAACTTAGATTTTACAGTCTTTGAAGTCCTTTAGTATGTTTTACCTGTTCTTTGGTCACCACGGTCAAGTTCTACTGATTAATTAAGAGCTTAATAAATTACTTTAAAAGGGGAGTTTTGGTGTTGTTTTTTTACTTAATTTAATACATTTTTAATTTGTCAAACTTAGTAGTAGGAACACATGGGTATACTTTATTTCACTTCAGTTTTAAAAAGTGCCTTTGATGGAGGCCTATAAATGTTTACATTTAGAATGGCAGAGAAACTATTAACTATCTTTGGTAATGTTCTCTCAGTGTTCTTTCTGTCACAGACGTGTTAAATTCTCATGCAGTCGTTCCCCAAGTTGTGTATGTATAAAAAAAGGGTACTGAGCCCAAGTCTACATAATTTCAGTAGAGGTGTTTTAGAATGAGGGGTGCTGTAGCTCTGTTGGTGTTGCTGTTCTGTCTGTCTGGGGCATGGGCTCAAGGAGAGAGTGGATTTTTGCTCAGGCTTTTGGAAGTGAAAAGGGTATTGCAATAGTAAAGTTTGGAAAATGCTCATTTGATGTAGCCCTACTTCGCCCATTCATCTGGAGAGAAGGTAAAAAAATATGTTTTATTGTCACACACCTGATAGGTGCAGTGTTGAAAAAAAGTACCCAGTTGTCATTCTTGAGTAAAAGTAAAGATACCTTAATAGAAAATGACTCAAGTAAAAGTGAAAGTCACCAAGTAAAATGCTACTTGAGTAAAAGTCTAAAAGTATTTGGTTTTAAATATACTTAAGTATCAAGAGTAAAAGTATAAATCATTTCAAATTGCTTATATTTATCAAACCAGACGGCACAATCTTCATGTTTTTTTGTATTGCGGATAGCCAGGGGCACACTTCAATGCGCTGTCCGTGGCCAGATTTTCCAATATATCATGGCCATGATGCCTGTGGAAAAATATTCTGTATTATAACTTGCACACAACCAAATATTACTGTTTTGTGGTTAAAAATGTTACACAATTGATTTAACTGTAATATATAAATATATACCACTGAGGAAGTACAGTTCCCGCTCAGCCCAGTCAAAACTGTTCGCTGCTCTGGCCCCCCAATGGTGGAACAAACTCCCTCACGACGCCAGGACAGCGGAGTCAATTACCACCTTCCGGAGACACCTGAAACCCCACCTCTTTAAGGAATACCTAGGATAGGATAAGTAATCCTTCTCACCCCCCCCTTTAAGATTCAGATGCACTATTGTAAAGTGACTGTTCCACTGGATGTCATAAGGTGAATGCACCAATTTGTAAGTCGCTCTGGATAAGAGTGTCTGCTAAATGACTTAAATGTAAATGTAATGTAAATTGTATTTTATTTACAATGACGGCTACACCGGCCAAACCCGGACGACGCTGGGCCAATTGTGCGCCACCCTATGGGACTCCCAATCACGGCTGGTTGTGATACAGCCTGGATTCAAACCTTGGTCGGTAGTGACGCCTCTAGCACTGAGATGCAGTGCCTTAGACTGCTGCGCCAAACTCAACTATTTATTAAGAGCTGGGTATTAACTCTTGCTTAATACCAAAATGAATTAATGAATTTGTGCAGCGCCTGGCTCAGGTGACCATTGCTATCGAGGAGGGTTGTGTTCATTTGGCACCAAATGCAAGAAAAGGGACTGATCCCATAAGAAACACCAATTTTCGTTTTCCGTTGCAAAGTTCTATAAATGTTTCCATTGTGTGCCATCATATGTGTGACCCAGGTCAATTTGCAGGAGGCTCTTCCCACCTGACTTCCTGTGCTGGGTCCACACACTGAGGTATAAATAACTGGAGACTGCATCCAAGACGACCGACTGTCGTTGGTGATCTACTCACGTTAGTGTAAGCAGATTCATGGACTGTCTATATCCAAGTTACATCCGGTTTACACAGACAAACACCCAGGGCCGATCCTTGCCATTCTGCTACCATAGGCGAGACCCCCGGATGTTGAAATTAGGCAAATTGTTGGTTCTGAATGAAAGTTGAAAATAAGTAATTTATAGATGTCTATTTTTTGAATGCCTATCTATGTTGTAAGCCTACCGTTTGTAAAACACACAAAAAAATACATCCAAAAGAAGTCGGCTCATGCTTACTGGAGTGTAGCCTCCAAGGCCCACCCTTTATAAAACAGGCCATTGCATTGGCTTTATTAGTCCTGATTCCTGTGAATAATCAGTGTGGCTATTTAACCTCTGAATATCAGCTACCCAAATCCATCAGGAGTTATCATGAGCCTATTTTCAATGTGTTTACACCACGGAAATGCATAATATTTTTTTTTCTTCGCTATGATTAGCTTTTACTTTTACCTGTCCTGTTTTTAGTTTTTTGTTAATATGACAGTCCCTTATTTATTGGATTGAGTGCCATTTAAGTGAGGCTATTTGATCGTAGAAACCCGCATGATGTAAAGGTGACCGTCTCAATACATTGTCATACATGTTACCTTCAGCCTATAGGCTACAAAAAAGGTCATATAGGATGTAGCACATACAAAGAGTATATCTGCTACATGTTTATGTTAGCAATATTTTTTAGCCGGACGTTGGTGGAGCGCTGCAGAAATGCGTCTCTCCAACAGCACCGGGAATGGACTAGCCTTTGACAAAGTGGACACTGCTTATCAAAGGGCGGTATTAACACTCACCTAAAAAAAGTCCATATGCCACTGGTTGAGAGAATTTGTCATTAAAGTGAGGTTTTTGTGTTGTTGTTGGAGGAGCATCTTTGTCAGTTTAGCTCAGAAAATGGCGCCGGCGTCAATCTACCGCCATAGCTGGCTGCCTAATGAGCGGGCCGGCAGTGCCAACATCACCTGCGCGCACTAGCACCCAGTGCGCATATGGAGCAACGCAACATGTCAGACATTGTGTAACCACTAGTTAGCGGTGGTGACGTCACTTGCTCTGAGACCTTGAAGTAGTGGTTCCCCTTGCTCTGCAAGGGCCGCGGCTTTTGTGGAGCGATGGGTAACGATGCTTCGAAGGTGACTGTTGTTGATGTGTGCAGAGGGTCCCTGGTTCGCGCCCGGGTATGGGTGAGGGGATGGTCTAAAGTTATACTGTTACAATTGGATGAATATAAATTCATTATTTGATTAATTCAATGGATATTTTGTGCACAAAGGTGGTTTGGCAGTATAGGAATACAGTCTTTCTGGGCCTGACGTCAGTTAAACTACAGTACCGAAGCAAAACGGTAGGAGCAAACACCCCACCCAACAGACTGTCGACCAATCGCGTTCACGTTATCATCTGGTCTATAAAGTAAGGATATGAGCAGAGGAAAGTGCCTATTTTCCTCGAAAATACGTAATGTCACGATTCCAAAGCTATACAATATTACAGATAGTAAGTTAATTATCTCACATCTTGGAAAATATCCATAATGTTGAACTTCTTTATGACGAAATTCATGCTAATGTTGGGTTTCTGAGCTCGCTATTGACTTCCATTCACTCCTTGGAGGAGAGCTCTTCTTATCCCTGAATCGCTCAGAATTCACCGCACGACCCATTGATGTGGCACGGGCAACGTACACAATGAGAGTTCATTCGATTTCAAAAAGCCATACTCCGCCCAAAAATCTCACCAGAAGGAACAGATAGATGGTTTCGGCCATGGTATTCTCATTTTCCTTGTATTGATTAACGTTACATAACAAGCATCAGGTGACTATTTTTCAAATACTCAGGTGCCTCAATTTATTCGTTTGTTCTTGTATGACCAGAAGGCCTTTTTTTTTTTTACAATCTTACGAAGAAGACTGAAAGTTGTAT
This sequence comes from Oncorhynchus gorbuscha, assembly GCF_021184085.1. Lineage (NCBI taxonomy): Eukaryota > Metazoa > Chordata > Actinopteri > Salmoniformes > Salmonidae > Oncorhynchus > Oncorhynchus gorbuscha. The sequence goes on from NC_060198.1 coordinate 16,342,930, forward strand.
TTATTTTTTATGTATACAGTAACTAAGATATTGTTTTAAAGGGCACACAGGTCTGCTCTGACTTTACACGGTTATTGTTCTATTTAGTTATTAACACTTATTTCAAAGTGATAAAGGTCTTAAGAACATGTATATAAGTAAAACCTTTTTTTATTCAACATTTTTTTATCAGTTTTCATATGCACTTAAAATAGTAGGTACCCTTTAAATTAAATTATTATTTTGTGTTTTATTTATTTTGTATTTTATAGTTCCTGATTACACTAATGAAGGTCTTTAGTCTCTCTTACTCCAAAAAAAACCTTGGTTTGGCCTTGAACATAATGTTCTGTTGAATTGAATCTCAAAAGCCGGATAACATCTAGCTCAGAGTTTATGGAATAATCTATTTTCACATTAAGTTGACTTAAATGGTGCAGATCTCAGTTCCTTATCGCTTACATTCACTGATCCTACGTTTTTGACTCATCCTACTACAGTCAATGCCAAAAGTTTTGAGAATGACACAAATATTAATTTCCACAAAATTTGCTGCTTCAGTGTCTTTAGATATTTTTGTCAGATGTTACTATGTAATAGTGAAGTATAATTACAAGCATTTCATAAGTGTCAAAGGCTTTTATTGACAATTACATGAATTGATGCAAAGAGTCAATATTTGTAGTGTTGACCCTTCTTTTTCAAGACCTCTGCAATCCACCCTGGTATGCTGTCAATTAATTTCTGAGCCACATCCTGACTGATGGCAGCCCATTCTTGCACAAGCAATGCTTGGAGTTTGTCAGAATTTGTGGGGTTTTGTTTGTCCACCCGCCTCTTGAGGATTGACCAAAAGTTCTCAATGGGATTAAGGTCTGGGGAGTTTCCTGACCATGGACCCAAAATATCAATGTTTTGTTCCCCGAGCCACTTATCACTTTTTCCTTATGGCAAGGTGCTCCATCATGCTGGAAAGGGGATTGTTCATCACCAAACTGTTCCTGGATGGTTGGGAAAAGTTGCTCTCGGAGGATGTGTTGGTACCATTCTTTATTCATTGCTGTGTTCTTAGGCAAAATTGTGAGTGAGCCCACTCCCTTGGCTGAGAAGCAAACCCACAAATGAATGGTCTCAGGATTCTTTACTGTTGGCATGACACAGGACTGATGGTAGCGCTCACCTTGTCTTCTCCGGACAAGCTTTTTTCCGGATGCCCCAAACAATCGGAAAGAGGATTCATCAGAGAAAATGACTTTACCCCAGTCCTCAGCAGTCCAATCCCTGTACCTTTTGCAGAATATCAGTCTGTTCCTGATGTTTTTCCTGGAGAGAAGTAGCTTCTTTGCTGCCCTTCTTGACACCAGGCCATCCTCCAAAAGTCTTTGCCTCAATGTGCGTGCAGATGCACTCACACCTGCCTGCCGCCAATCCTGAGCAAGCTTTGTACTGGTGGTGCCCCGATCCCGCAGCTGAATCATCTTTAGGAGACGGTCCTGGTGCTTGCTGGACTTTCGTGGGTACCCTGAAGCCTTCTTCACAACAATTGAACCGCTCTCCTTGAAGTTCTTGATGATCCGATAATTTAGGTTGATTTAGGTGCAATCTTACTGGCAGCAATATGGCCTGTGAAGCCCTTTTTGTGCAAAGCAATGATGACGGCACATGTTTCCTTGCAGGTAACCGTGGTTGACAGAGGAAGAACAATGATTCCAAGCACCACCCTCCTTTGGAAGCGTCCAGTATGTTATTCGAAGTCAATCAGCATGACAGAGTGATCTCCAGCCTTGTCCTCTTCAACACTCACACCTGTGTTAACGAGAGAATCACTGACCTGATGTCAGCTAGACCTTTTGTGGCAGGGCTGAAATTCAGTGGAAATGTTTTTGGGGGATTCAGTTAATTTGCATGGCAAAGAGGGACCTTGCAATTAATTTCAATTCATCTGATCACTCTTCATAACATTCTGGAGTATATGCAAATTACCATCATACAAACTGAGGCAGCAGACTTTGTGAAAATTCATATTTGTGTCATTCTCAGAACTTTTGGCCATGACTGTACAGTTTATACTTTAATATAATTTTTGTTGTTTTGTCTTTGTCTATAGTTTCTCTCAATGCTAGGGGGTTACGAAACAATGTGAAGCGCAAGGCCTTATTTTTATTTGCTAAACAATTTCTAAAAGATTTTTGCTTTTTTCAAGAGTCACTCTATTTCGGCTCATGCCAACTTCTGGAGGCCACAGTGGGGCAACGACATTTGGCTTTCCCATGGATCTGAACACTCCGCTGGTGTCACTACAATAAAAAACACCTTTGGTGGTAATATTCTACACTCTGAATGTGACCCCTTTGGTCACTTTATTTGTCTTGTGATCAGTTACAATGACATTGCGCTCATTACTGTAAACTTCTACAGGTACAACACCAAACATGAGAATGATCAGTTACAATGACATTACGCTCATTACTGTAAACTTCTACGGGTACAACACCAAACATGAGAATGATGAGTTGCTTGAATCTATAGAGATACATATCTAAATTTCCAAATTCCTTATTATTGATAGCAGGGGACTTTAACATTACCATAGATAATTCAACTGATAGATGGCCCCCAGGTAGGCGAACCAATCAGAATTAGGCTTTAATACTTTTTATGGAAAAGTTTGATCTTACTGATATATGGAGAGAGATGTTTCCAGCTGACAGATCATTTACTTGGAGTAACAAAACAAGATCATACAATCCAGAATAGATTTTTGGCTTATATCCAAATGTATTGATAGTGAATGTGTTACTACAAATATTTGTACTACTCCCCTCACAGACCATAGGGCCATTTACATTGATATCAAAATATTTACCCATGATACTAACCTTGGTAGAGCATCCTACTGGAAGCTCAATAATGATATAGTTAAGTTTGAGGTAAAAAAAATCTGCTTTCACTTTTGGGAAAAGGCTTGTGAAGAAAAATTTTATTGCAACAACTGGGAGCTCTTTACGTTTGAGGTGTCCAAATACTTTAGAAAATATGGTAGTAATCTTGCTAAGACCAGAAGAGCTGAGGAGGAAAAGGTGATCATTAAGATAACTTCCCTTTCTCAGAGGTCCCCAGCCGGCCTTTCGGGGGAGGAGAAGATTGAACTGATTGAGTTACTAAATAAACTGGATAATATATATAGATTAAAAGCAGAAGGAGCCTTTATTAGATCTAGGAAAAAATGGGTTGAGGAGGGAGAACAGAATTCATCCTATTTCATTAGACTTGAGAAATTTCACTCTACAAATAACACTATCCATAAGTTAAACATTGATGGTGTTATTACAGATTACCAAAAATTAATCGCTAAATACTGTAGACATTTTTACAGAAAATTGTATAGCTCTACGTACTGTCAGGAATCCACAGATATGTTTTTTAACTCACTGAATAATGTTCACTCTATCAGTGATATAGAATCTAAACAGTGTGATGAACCCATCAAAGTTGAAGAGATTATAGAGTCTGACCACGACTCCATTTTGCTGATCCCTGCCTACAGGCAGAAATTAAAACAAGAGGCTCCCACGCTGAGGTCTGTCCAACGCTGGTCAGACCAAGCTGACTCTACACTCCAAGACTGCTTCCATCACGTGGACTGGGACATGTTTCGTATTGCATCAGATGGAAATATTGACGAATATGCTGATTCGGTGTGCGAGTTCATTAGAACGTGCGTCGAAGATGTCGTTCCCATAGCAACGATAAAAACATTCCCTAACCAGAAACCGTGGATTGATGGCAGCATTCGCGTGAAACTGAAAGCGCGAACCACTGCTTTTAATCAGGGCAAGGTGTCTGGCAACATGACTGAATACAAACAGTGCAGCTATTCCCTCCGCAAGGCTATTAAACAAGCTAAGCGTCAGTACAGAGACAAAGTGGAATCTCAATTCAATGGCTCAGACACAAGAGGCATGTGGCAGGGTCTACAGTCAATCACGGACTACAAGATGAAATCCAGCCCAGTCACGGACCAGGATGTCTTGCTCCCAGGCAGACTAAATAACTTTTTTGCCCGCTTTGAGGACAACACAGTGCCACTGACACGGCCTGCAACGGAAACATGCGGTCTCTCCTTCACTGCAGCCGAGGTGAGTAAGACATTTAAACGTGTTAACCCTGGCAAGGCTGCAGGCCCAGACGGCATCCCCAGCCGCGCCCTCAGAGCATGCGCAGACCAGCTGGCCGGTGTGTTTACGGACATATTCAATCAATCCCTATACCAGTCTGCTGTTCCCACATGCTTCAAGAGGGCCACCATTGTTCCTGTTCCCAAGAAAGCTAAGGTAACTGAGCTAAACCACTACCGCCCCGTAGCACTCACTTCCGTCATCATGAAGTGCTTTGAGAGACTAGTCAAGGACCATATCACCTCCACCCTACCTGACACCCTAGACCCACTCCAATTTGCTTACCGCCCAAATAGGTCCACAGACGATGCAATCTCAACCACACTGCACACTGCCCTAACCCACCTGGACAAGAGGATACCTATGTGAGAATGCTGTTCATCGACTACAGCTCGGCATTCAACACCATAGTACCCTCCAAGCTCGTCATCAAGCTCGAGACCCTGGGTCTCGACCCCGCCCTGTGCAACTGGGTACTGGACTTCCTGACGGGCTGCCCCCAGGTGGTGAGGGTAGGCAACAACATCTGCGTTCTGAGCCCTCTCCTGTACTCCCTGTTCACCCACGACTGCGTGGCCACGCACGCCTCCAACTCAATCATCAAGTTTGCGGACGACACAACAGTGGTAGGCTTGATTACCAACAACGACGAGACGGCCTACAGGGAGGAGGTGAGGGCCCTCGGAGTGTGGTGTCAGGAAAATAACCTCACACTCAACGTCAACAAAACTAAGGAGATGATTGTGGACTTCAGGAAACAGCAGAGGGAACACCCCCCTATCCACATCGATGGAACAGTAGTGGAGAGGGTAGCTAGTTTTAAGTTCCTCGGCATACACATCACAGACAAACTGAATTGGTCCACTCACACTGACAGCGTCGTGAAGAAGGCGCAGCAGCGCCTATTCAACCTCAGGAGGCTGAAGAAATTCGGCTTGTCACCAAAAGCACTCACAAACTTCTACAGATGCACAATTGAGAGCATCCTGGTGGGCTGTATCACCGCCTGGTACGGCAACTGCTCCACCCTCAACCGTAAGCCTCTCCAGAGGGTAGTGAGGACTGCACAACGCATCACCGGGGGCAAACTACCTGCCCTCCAGGACACCTACACCACCCGTTGTTACAGGAAGGCCATAAAGATCATCAAGGACATCAACCACCCGAACCACTGCCTGTTCACCCCGCTATCATCCAGAAGGCGAGGTCAGTACAGGTGCATCAAAGCTGGGACCGAGAGACTGAAAAACAGCTTCTATCTCAAGGCCATCAGACTGTTAAACAGCCACCACTAACATTGAGTGGCTGCTGCCAACACACTGTCATTGACACTGACCCAACTCCAGCCATTTTAATAATGGGAATTGATGGGAAATGATGTAAATATATCACTAGCCACTTTAAACAATGCTACCTTATATAATGTTACTTACCCTACATTATTCATCTCATATGCATATGTATATACTGTACTCTACATCATCGACTGCATCCTTATGTAACACATGTATCACTAGCCACTTTAACTATGCCACTTTGTTTACTTTGTCTACACACTCATCTCATATGTATATACTGTACTCGATACCATCTACTGTATGCTGCTCTGTACCATCACTCATTCATATATCCTTATGTACATGTTCCTTATCCCCTTACACTGTGTATAAGACAGTAGTTTTGGAATTGTTAGTTAGATTACTTGTTGGTTATCACTGCATTGTCGGAACTAGAAGCACAAGCATTTCGCTACACTCGCATTTTAACATCTGCTAACCATGTGTATGTGACAAATAACATTTGATTTGATTTGATTTGAAATAAGCTGAATATTTTTATGTAATTAATTTCATTATTCTTTTGGCCAAATTTCATATTCACAAATGTACATTTACAAACAAAACACCACATTTTCATACCTTACAAAAATTAATTGAAATATATTTTAAGACAATTAAATACCCTACAAACAAAAAAGCTGTTAGAATAATAAGTGTATTTATGTCCCCTAAGGTCCTTGTGTAATGTGATATTGTACCCCCTAGCAATACCCCCTAGTCCAATTGTCCTTTGAATAGTATTTATATATACTTGTGTTCCCACATGTACTTCATGTATTGATTTGTTGTTAATAAAAAAATGTAAAAGGTTAATTCGATTTCAATGGAGTTTCCTATCTCCTCAAAAGTATATCTGACCTGCCCCCATGGTCAGGAAGCGATTGGTGAGGTCCTTTCTCCCGGTATTCACTAGTTACCACAGCCACACAGTCATAAACTCCGCCTATTTGTGCAATTTATCTTTTTAAAATTGTATTTTAAACCTAACCTTAACCACACTGCTAACCATATGCATAACCTTAAATTAATACCAAAAAACACTTTTTGTTAAAAAAACAACTACGTTTTTTACCATTACAGCTAATTTCGACTTTGTGGCTCTGGTATTAACAAATATCAACAAACAAAAGAGGAATAGTCACACGCAAACAAGCATACATACAAACTATTTACATTGCCAGAAATCCTAAACAAACAAATCATATTAATTAATAATACAACAAGTTGTAATTGCCTTTTTGTTTTTCATTTTAGTTAAAGTAGTGCCATATTGTTTAAATTCATTTATAAAGTGAAAAAAGTTAGGTTTTGAAGTAGACCATTTATATTTGTGAATATGAAATGTACCTAATATTATTAGCAGTTGAATTAAAAATACTACATCTTTATCAATGTCAGAATTTCTGAAATAAATCCTTATTTTAAAACCATTAAATAGTACAACCGGTCCTATTTTTTTGTAACAAAATTCTGTTTGTCAATCCCTAAAATTTCCTCTAAATACAGGCAAATAACAAATGCAAAATGATCTCCTCCATTCCACAGAAATCCCATTTATAGTCAATCAATTATATGTAACATTTTAAATTAAACTTCCTTTACCTTGTTACTGATACAATATTTGTTAGCAATTTTCTGTGCTGTCCCCCATTGATATTTGACCAAAATAATCTTGCTCGAGGGAATTGCAGTATCATAAACAATATTCTTAATCTATTTATTACTACATTTATCTTTGATGTTAATATTGCCAATGAATATATTTTCATGTAAATCTATGTTACTTACATCAACCACAATAACCACAGATGAATTTAAAAGAGATATAACCCCCCTTGGAATCGCATCAAAGACAATTGCATATTCGTTCGGGGTTATTGGAATTTTAAACTTATCCAGAAATTCCCCATGTGAGAGTAGATATCCATCCTCATTCAGTAACTGACCCACCAAAATAATTTTATTCTCAAACCAGTTATAAAATCATATATCTTTGTTTTTCCATAGACAGTATCTGTGAGGGGAAAAATTGTGTTTACAAGCTAACATCCAAGCTAAAATTGCCTGCTTATGGAATTTGGACAATTTTACTGTGATTTTATCAACATCAAAAGTACATCGAAGCAAAAATTCTAAACCACCAACAGAGTCAAATAAATACTTAGGGAAGACATTCCAAATACTCTTCTGGTTCTACTTCAGAATCCAATTTATTTTACAATTATTATTTAGAGTATTGAAATCTAAAACCTCAAGACCTCCTTGTTCCTGGGTATTAGTGAGAATATCTTTCCGTAGATAGTGAGGCTTGTTCCTCCAAATAAAATTATGAAGAACCTTATCTAAGTCCTTTACAATTTTAAGGGATAATTCAAGTGATAACAAGACATAAACCGATCTGGATAACCCTTCAGCTTTGGACAATAACACCCGACCGTATAACAAAATATCTCTCAGCAGCCAGAGGTTCAATTTCTTCTTTGCTTTCTCAATAATGGGGTTAAAGTTTAATTCACTCCTTTGTTTTTCATTCTTGCATATAACAATTCCAAGATAAGTCATCTTATCCTAAACTTCCTGTAAAATTCAATACTTGAGTGGAAATAAGACTGACTTATTGATATTAATTTTCAAACCCGAAAGAAAGAAAAAGTCTTCAATACAGGAAACTGCTTTAGAAACCTCATTCCTGTCTCTCAACAATATGGTGGTATCATCAGCCAGTTGACATAGTTTAAATTCATTGCCAAGTGCTGAAACACCTTGAAAATTCCCTTTCTTGATATGAAAAGCCATCATTTGAGTAACCAATAAAAATAAAAATGGACTAATTGGGCAGCCCTGCCGAATGCCACAGCCAATATCAAATCTTTGGGAAGTCCCGTGAGCTAATTTTACAGTCACTATACAAAGTTTGGACTGCTTTCCCAAACAAATTCACCAAACTCCAAAAAACGAATTGCTTTGAACATAAACTCATGTTCTACTGTGTCAAAAGCTTTATAAAAATCAACAAACAAGAAAGCTATCATCAAGGATGAGGTCATTATAGTCAATCATATCTAAGATCAACCTGATGTTATTACTAAAGTGTCGACCATGCATAAAACCAGATTATTCTTCATCAATTATATGCTGCAAGCCTTGTTTCAATACAAGGGCAAATAATTTCACATCATTATTCAACAGGCTAATGGGTCTCCAGTTTTCTATATAAAGACTATCCTTATTAGGTTTGGGAATCAAAGTAATTGCACTTTGCTTTAAGGAAGCTGGTAACTCCCCTTTTTCTATTGATTCTTGGAACATAGCAAGAATGAACGGAATCAATTTATCATTGAATGCTTTATAAAACATGCCTTTTAAACCATCATTTCCAGTGGACCTATTGTCCTTAAGGCTTTTAATACAGTTTTTTAAATCTCAATTTCAGATAACTCATCATCACAAAAATCCTTGAAATCATTATCTATCTTCTTAGCAATGTTTGCTACAGGAAGTTGGAAGTTGACTGGGCTAATGTATACAGATTCTGATGAAACTGGGCAACATGCTGAGATTTCTTTTGGATTTTCATTGGAAGTATTATTAATCATTAATTTACATATGGAAGTCTTTTCGTCTGCCCTTTTTTCTAAATTAAAAAATATATTTAGTATTTTTCTCTCCCTCTTCCATCCATTTTCATCTCGATCTTACAAATGCTCCCCGGACCTTTTCCTCGTAGATACAGTCTAACTGCATTTGCAATGATGATAGCTCCAGTAACTCCTGATTTGTTAGTTCAGTTTTTTTTGTATAATCCATTATTCCCTTTATGATGTCATATTCTTTCTCTCTCTTGGCATTAGCAATTTCTTTCCCCGTTGAAATAGCCAAAAGCCTTATATCAAATTTCATTAGCTCCCAGTAACTTCCAAACGTATTCATAACACAGGCACAATTCCAGTATTTATCAATAATTTCTGCTACTTCCTTCTTAAATACTTTATTCTCTAGTAAAGTCTTGTTCGTTTTTCAGTAACCTTTACTAACATTTTTGTTGACAAACCAAGCATATTTATCTTTATTGAGATCCCTTTGTGGTCTGTTCAAATTGATGGTTCAATCGAGATTGTATCAACCTTGTCAGCCATATCTTCAGATATCAGCCAGAAATCAATACGGGATTGTAGAGATAAATCTTTGGTACTCCCATGTAAACATAATCTTATCTGGGTTCTTATGTCTCCAAATATCTAGAACACCTAACCTTAGACATATATTCCTTATCTCACAAACATAATTTATATCCTTAGGAGGCCATATGTCTAGATTATCTTGTAATACTGTATTAAAATCTCCACCCCATATTACTTTGGCCAATGGAAATTTAGACATAATTTGACTTATTTTCCTCTCAATGTATCTAAATAAAATCAGTTTACTTGACGTATTATTGGAAGCATACGTATTTACAACAATGAATTGAATGTGGTTGAATTCCACCAATAGTACAATCCATCTCCCTGTATTACCGGCTTCACGACTCAATATATGACCCTTTCAAGTAGCCTTTTAAAATAGCGACACCTGCTGACCGATTAGTACCAAACGAAAACCAAATATCATTCCCCCAAAAACGCAGTATCTGTGGAACAGGCATGAGTTTCTTGAATGAAATAAAAGTCGGCACTCTTACCCTTACAATACAAAAATAAAGATTTCCTTTTCAAAATATTACGGATTCCCCTGGCATTAATGGAAAAAACAGAAATGGACATTTACTATCACAGTGACTATATGAAGAATATTAAACTTGTATACGTTCACGTGAAGCGGGTTCTCACAAAAAGGAAAGTTCTTACTAGTTGCAAATAAAAACAGTCCTTTGCAAGTAGTTGACCTAAATTATATATATAACATGCAAATAACATTGTGCCATAAAACGAATAGCCATCAATCTAACATTGAGTGTCAGTGGGAATTTCCCTGCCATAAAATATATATATATAAAAAGCTTGGCTCACACAAACAATGCTCTTTCCTCAAGAAATATAAAGTTTACTCAGATGCAAATATAACTCAGTCCTGCACAACTCACTTGATAAATCCAGCAGTCAACAAACTAGGCGTCAGCGTGAATTTCCCTTCCATTAACAAAAGCCTTGGCTCCCGCAAAGTATGCACGTTTCCCTTCCTTCCTTGCTCTCTCAATCATCCGCCACAGACGATTCCGAGCTTCTTTGTCAAATGCTGTCAGATCCCCCTTGAACCTCAGGTGGTTGTTTTTCTTTAAATAGTCATTTTTCTTTGCACTTTTCCATGTCATATCCCTCGCTGTCCTGGAGATGAATCTCATGATCATTGGTCGTGGTGTCTGGTTGTTTTCCCCATCTCTCAGCCTACCCAGGCGGTGCACTAAATCCAGAGAACCTGCAACAACATTTCGCTCCTCCTCCGGGACTATTGCCCTGCAAATGTCCTTCACTCATGCTTTGATGTTCTCGTCAGATTTTTTCTGCTATTCCATAAATTCGAAGATTCCATCTCCGACCATACCGGTCATTCTCGTTTACTTTTGGCTCCATTTCAGTGAGTTTCTTCTCCTGCTTTGCAACCTGAATGTTCAATGTTGCGTTCTGCTGCTTCAGAGTTTTTACTTCCTCAGCATTGAAATCAATCGATTTCTTCAGGTTAACGATGCTTGTAGTGTTCTTTTACATCATGATATCATCTGCGCTCCCTTTGATGTTAGCCGTGAGGATGCGGACGATGCTGTCCTGTAGCTGGCTCAGTGATGGTTCACTTCTCAGCTTCTTTGGAAGTTGCTCCTTGGTTGGGGTATTCGGGTATGAATCACATTCACCCCCTTTTTTACAAGTTTCAACAATGCCTCTTTTCTCCTTGGAAGTTTCAACATCCATTATCTCAGCAACAGTTTGGTCATATCCTGATTACATGCTACTAGCTATGAAGACGTTAGCAGGCTAACTTAACTAAACACGCTGAAACTTTTCGATAGCTAGCTTGTTCGTTGGAAATCGTCAAACATATAATATTCAATGGTATGATTAATTACAACATTATTCAAAATAGCTACAGTGTATGGCTAGATATAAAAGATATTTAAAAAACGAATTGCACCTGCAGCCTAAAACTATAAACTGTGAGAAAACCCTAAAATTGTTCCTCCGCTAGAAATTTCACCCCTTCTCATGCCACCATCCTGAGCCCCCCTCAAACGGATGCTGGTGGTGGAGCCTCGCTCCAGACAGGAGCGTCATCCTCTTTTTACAGATCCGCAGGGATCATCAGCGAGATTCAGCCGCGGGACGTTTTTTTGTTGAAGTTTGGTGGCCAAAACATAATTAAAAATAATTTGTAGACTGCAAATTGACCGCAAGAAGCCCCAACAGATATAATATTTGACAAAAAAATAGAATAATTTCAAACCTTGCTTGTGATCAAGGCTCTCTATTATGTGTGGTAATTTGGGAACATAATTCCACTTTTTTTTGTTACCAGGTGAATTGACTGAGAACACGTTCTCATTTACAACAACGACCTGGGAATAGTTACAGGAGAGAGGAATGAGCCAATTGTAAACTGGGGATGATTAGGTGACCGTGATGGTATGAGGGACAGCTTGGGAATTTAGCCGGGAAAACGGGGTTAACATCCCTACTCTTACAATAAGTGCCAAGGCATCTTTAATGACCTCAGAGTCAGGACACCAGTTTAACGTTCCATTTGAAAGACGGCACCCTACACAGGGCAGTGTCCCCAATCACTGACCAGGACCAACCCTGCTTAGCTTCAGAAGCAAGCCAGCAGTGGGATGCAGGGTGGTATACTGCTGGCAAATTAAATCAACTGGAGCTGATTTACTGGTGTTTTTAGTATTGTATGTCCAACAATGAAAAACATTTAAATTCGTTAATATAAAAAAATGGTAATATAAATAATATAATATAAATCGGGACGCGGGCCGCCAGTTGGGGAGCCCTGAGTATGGGCTAGCTAGCAGAAGGCAAGTGATGGAGAGAAGGCCAGCCTCAGTTGGACCGATTGCGTTAGCTACCCATACTGAGCCCATATGTATGTGTATTTATTCATTTTCAGGCGTACAACTTTAAGTCCGTTATATTCTTACAGCGTGGGTTAGCGTTAGCTAGTTCATTCTCGTGATGGATGCGCAAATATCAGGCGGGACCGGTGTTGGTACAACCGCTAACGTTAGATCAAATTTGCCTAACGTTAGATCAAATTTGCAAGGACCCAGTTCAGGTAACGGGAGAAGGATGACGTCCAAAAAAACGCGTTCAAAAAAGGGGAAAAGAAGAAAGAGACGGAGGAGTAAAAAGACGAAGACCAACAAAACACCACCATATTTACCACCGGAGGTAACTTGACTAACGTTAGCTACTGTATGTAGCTAGCTGCAGCTTGCTATCAAGTTCATGTTAGTCGGCTAGCTAGCGATATTATCCAATGCTAGGCTAGCCAGAGCCTAGCTTTTTACAAATTCGGACATTATTTTAGCTAGCTTCTGGCAGATGCTGTCGTCTGAGCTTTTTCCATGGTAAGAAAACTTTTTGGCCATACATGACGTTGTTATAAGCAGGGGATGGGCATATGTGTTTGTTTGTTGACAACAACAACAGCTGGCGTTCTCACATTACAATGTTGTGTCGACGAGCTGCAAGAGAGCAGCTTGACAGCTCCATGTTGTTGTAGATGTAAAATACTCTAGTGATAGCTTGCTGTGGTGTGGGTAGTTTTTATTCAGAAGTACATTAGTCAACAGGGGTGTGTGCTTGTCTGTCAAAATACAGTATAGACACACCTTTTCAAAACATGTCCTTCCCTCTGTTTCTCTCAGGCGGAAGAAGGAAACATTGAATATAAGGTACTAGTATACATTTCTTTATTTTTGCATGCCATCTTCCCTTTCACCTGTAGCTAGTAATCAAAAGTCAAAACACATCCATGTATATGCATGCACTCTCTCAAACACGTGGTTCACTTGTTGGACACTTCTTGGTGGTGAAGTGCTGTCCCGTGCTCTAACTTCACTGCAGCTGAAGTTGGTGAACCCCACACAATACCGATTTGAACACCTGGCCACCCAGCTAAAATGGCGTCTTCAAGAGGGACGGGGCGAGGCAGTGTATCAGATTGGGGTGGAAGACAATGGTCTGCTTGTCGGACTGTCAGAGGGAGACATGAGAGCCTCACTGAAGACCCTACGGAGGATGGCAGAGAAGTATGTCACTACCTCATATGCAAATGTCACCAAAGGCACAATCTGGGGTATTTTCTTCTGCTTAATGGTCATTTCAATTATACCCATTGATTCTTTAAGAAACTAGTTTATAAATGTCTAATTTGACAGTTTGCCATTGTTACTGTATTTAACAGGTGATAAATGTGATATCTTTGCCTCGTCAGGGTTGGTGCTGACATCACACTTCTACGGGAAAGAGAGGTGGATTACGACTCAGACAGAAACTGCCGGAAAATCTCAGAGGTTCTTGTCCGAAAAGTTCCAGACGACCAACAGGTGGGATAAACAGCACCTTGTCTTATTTAAGGGACAGTTCTAACACTCCTGGCTCCTTGCACATATGCAACGCTCCCCGGAGTCTGTGGTTCAAATCACTTCTCACTGTCTCCTTCTCACCTATCTCCCATTCTTTATTTTCTGTCTATCAATTAAGCATTAAAATGCGAAAGAAGAGTGACTTGTTTTGCACTCAATTATATAAATGGTCAATGGTAAGCTGTACATACAATGAAGGATTTCTGCCACGCCGATCTGCTGTAATTTCACTGCTGTGTCTCTTGTGTGTGTATGAGAGCAGTTCTTGGACCTGCGTGTGGCGGTACTGGGAAACGTGGACTCAGGGAAGTCCACGCTGTTGGGCGTGCTGACTCAAGGCGAGCTGGACAACGGGCGAGGCCGGGCACGCCTCAACCTCTTCAGACACCTTCATGAGATCCAAACAGGCAGGACATCAAGCATCAGCTTTGAGATTTTGGGCTTCAATAGCAAAGGGGAGGTGGGTAACTGCGTCTTATAGGTGACAAGATACAGAAGGAAGGATAAACATGCATGAGTTTCCCCTCCTTTGAGCAAGGACGTAAAAAAATGTATTCCTCAAAAACACAGACAAAAAAGTAATAACACAATAAACTGTGTAACAGCACACAAATGTTTTGAACATCTTCCATTTGTTACTAAGGCCAGACAAAATTGATTCACTGTTTAACGGATTTTCCCCCTAGAAAAGTGAGGTGAGCGAGCAACATTTTTTTTATTTAAAAAAAAATATTATCATTAGGTGGATAAGGAATAACAGTACTTTACCACATTGTCCTAGGCTATACGGACATGGACAATAGGCAAAATATTCAATTTCAGACTAATTGTCATGGCTGACTAGGTGTGTAGGTAGGAATCAGGTGCAGAGAGTTCCAGGGGGAAAATGCACTTTATTCCGGCACCGAAAATGGTAATGCCCAAAACACCGGGCGCAAACGCTGACCAACCCAAACACAGGGTAAACACGGTCTGGAGCACAACAACACTTATGACACAAACGTAAACACAAAAATAATCCCGCACAACAAAGGGCGGGTTCCACAATCTTAAATGGGGAAACAAATCAAGAAACACAAATCAGAAACAGGTGCAACTCATAAGACAAAACTAACAGAAAAGGGAAAAGGGAACAGTGGCGGCTAGTAGGCCGGTGACGAAAACCGCTGAGCGCCGCCCGAACAGGCGGGGGAGCCAACTTCGGCAGGAGTCGTGACACTGATTTTCAGATTATTATTATTATTAATACACATATTAACATTAATGAACATTATTCACATAGGATGTATAATGGAATGCAATATTCTATCATATTCAAAAAATAAAATAATATATGAATGTTTTTATCTACTTAATTGTATAGCCTAACAAATTCAAGAATGATTGACAATAAATCATTGTAATCAAATTAAAATGTTGATGCATAATAATGAGTTCATTACCTGAATGCATCTCTAGCCTTGACATTAACAGAATATTCATACAAATATGATTAGGCCAAACAAGTTAGGTCTGCCAAATTAATGTAGCATTGGGAAAAAAATACATAAATCCAGCCATCCAGCTTTAATCATCAAAAAAGAAAAAATTGGTTTATAACATGCACAATTAGAAGCATCAATCTATATAGAGCAAGCGTGACTAAATTCGAGCCCAGTAACTTTTCTCACCGCATCCTCCTTCGATCGTCTCATCTGGCTGCCACAAAAAGCCCCCACCTGCTGATCTGCACGAAATGTGTGTGTGCCACTGGCGATGTACTTTGCTGGACATGCTAGTTGTCCTCGGCGGCGGGTCATCACTTCAAATGCATTCCGTTGTGGTGTTATCGGTTGGCCTACTGCTACTGGTAATACCAGTAGTTATGAATTTCAAATCACCATACAGCTGACAAACTTTGATTTCATCAATCATTTTGACTTAAATTTGGTTGTCCAAAATACTATTGGCTTGCACTGCGTCTTTACTGATGAATGCCCTGATCTCTGGCCAGAAATGAAACATCTGCACATCGCCTGCAGGTGCGAGCGTGTGTGTTTCACTGTCCAATCCGAGGCTCGAACATGACCCGAGCGCGTGATTTGAGGCTGTTTGGTCTGTTGGGCATCAACTTAGGAAAGCCTCAAGGGAGAGCGGACAGTGCATTATAAACAAATAGCCGCATATATTGGACAAAGAATAACACATCTGAATTTATTTATTTTTTTGGTGTGGAGAAAAGTGAGGCGGAGTAATTCAACTTTGCCTGGCCTAACCCATAAAAACAGTGTAACAACACACAAATTAATTGAACTTCCTCTCATGTGGCTTTTGAAGGTGGTGAACTACAGTGACTCCCGTACAGCCGAGGAGATTTGCGAGAGCTCTTCTAAGATGATCACCTTCATTGACCTGGCCGGCCACCACAAGTACCTGAAAACCACCATTTTTGGCCTCACCAGCTACTGCCCAGACTTCGCCATGCTGGTGGTCAGCGCCAACACAGGCATAGGTAAGCCCGATCATATAACTATAATAACTGTGTAGTTTGTGCGGGCCTTGTTAACTTCTACAAGATTTGTTTGGTCCAGCAAGCTATGAAAAGTGATGTGCGTTTAACTACTTATGTGACCACTGACTAGGGTTACAAAGTGGGCGTTAATTGCAAATGAGGTCATTGTTGATTAGATGTTTTTCCATTAATCTCCTCCTGAACCACATGGTCTATTGACAAGAAATTAATGGACACCATTTTTACTCAAGTATAAATTACCAAAGTTTCCTTAGATTTTCCAAAATAATCAGTAAATTACCAACATTTCTGAAGTCTGGTTACTTTGGTAAATTACTGGGAGTTTTATGACCCTACCACTGACCCAACCAGATAATATTTTCTCCCTCTTAGCTGGCACCACCCGCGAGCACCTGGGCCTGGCCATGGCACTAAAGGTGCCCATCTTTATCGTGGTCAGCAAGGTGGACTTGTGTGCCAAAGGAACAGTGGAGCGCACAGTACGCCAGCTGGAGCATGTCCTCAAGCTTCCCGGCTGTAACAAAGTGCCGATGGTGGTGGCCAGCCCAGACGACGCCGTCACAGCCGCCCAGCAGTTCGCTCAGTCCTCCAGGTATCTGCTGAAAAGGAGAAAAGACCTAGAAGGAAACTGGAATTGAGATTCACAACCCAATATACACCACATAGGCCTTTAGTTCAGGGTGACTAGAAAGGAATTGACTTAGCAAGCGGCAACGTTGTTTGTATTGGTGGGGGAAAAAATCAATACAGTTACATATTTTTATATTTATATTGTATCGTTTTGACAATATCGCAATATTATTTTTGCGATAGCTGCACCAAAACTCCAGTATGTTTCCTTCATAGCTTGTTCTCCATCTTTTTAAATAGGGAGCCAATTTTTTTTTTCTACACTTTGATTTCCATGACTGATCAAAACTTGTTTTCTCATGGCTCTCGCTTGTCCCTCTACAGCAGATATATGGTGAGCAATATGTTTGGAACATCGAATCACAATAAAATTGCTGTATCGAATCGCAATACATATAGAATTGTGAGAATTGCAAAACATATCGTATCAGCGCCAAAGTATCATGATAGTATTGTATCGTGAGGTCCCTGTCAATTCCCAGCCCTAGTTATTTGACCTAAGTCTCATTTAAATATCAAGGGACAAACTAACTTAGTGGGCAGAATTTGGCATGGGACATCATAATAACAATTTCCCAGGTGTAACTAATTTTATGGAAGTCAGATAACCAGGTGAGAAGTTTTTTTTTAGACTTTTGAGCAACCATATAAAAATAGGTCTATCTGGTTGTTATTTGGTTATCTGACCAAATAACATCCAAAATATGACATCTTTATGATTTGATGTATCGGATGTCTCCTCAACCAGAAAACCAGTTGACATCCAGAGAATGACGTTACGATCACCCAAGCCAATTTCTTTACACAAAATGACACAATTACGACAACTTTTTTGACGTTATGCATAGGTTATATTCTGGTCGTAAAAGTCACCTCATGCCCACTTTCGCTACGTGTATAGTCTGTGCTTGAGTGTTCAACCCTGGTGTGTCCCTCACGTTGTCTCTTTGTGCCGTAGCATCACGCCCATCTTCACCCTGTCCAGCGTGTCTGGAGAGAGTCTGGCCCTGCTTAAGGTCTTCTTCAACATCCTGCCTCCTCTCAGCAACAGCAAGGAGCAGGAGGAGCTCATGCAGCAACTCACTGAGTTCCAGGTACTACACCTGCGTATGCACACACACACACACACCCAGACACATTAACGTATACAATTATTGTGTGAATTATGTGTGTGCATGGACACTGTGTGTGTCCATGCACACTCACAACTAACACAATAATACACATACACACGTTTGTGCAGAAACAACAAATATATCACACACTTACACACACTCTTTACAAACACACCACACCCATCCAAACGCATACATGCACACACATAACAAAACATTCACCCACACGTGCATTGCACACATACGAGATGTGAACATGCACTTTCACACATTCATATTCACGCCCAATATTCTGTATCAATGCTAGCAAAATATACCTCCTCATTCCTCTGCTTGTGAATATAGGTAGATGAGATCTATACCGTGCCAGATGTGGGGACAGTGGTGGGAGGAACTCTCTACAGGTCAGTTGGCCATATGTCATGTTGATACTCATGAATGGA
This sequence comes from Oncorhynchus gorbuscha, assembly GCF_021184085.1. Lineage (NCBI taxonomy): Eukaryota > Metazoa > Chordata > Actinopteri > Salmoniformes > Salmonidae > Oncorhynchus > Oncorhynchus gorbuscha. Next base: position 16,361,711 of record NC_060198.1, read on the forward strand.
ATGATAATGGATTTATTTAGCACTGATTGTTCACCCAAATTACAAAATTACATATTGGTCTCCTTACCCTGTAAGCTGTCTATGGACAAGGTCTGACAGCAATCCTGCTTTAGTTTAGTTTCCCTAGCACTGTTTTCAAGTGCTAATGTTTTAGCATTTGTGGCACAAATCCCATTTAAGTCATGTTACCGATGTTATAATTTTTCGGGCGTCATGTTCACATCTATAGGTGACTTTGTTGAGCTTTTTTTTAAGATCATACCAGAGGATTTGCTCAGTTAAGCTTTTAGCAAATCAAAAAACAATAGAAGTCAATGTACTGCAAACTGTGTAACCCTGAATTGCTGCTAAAAATAATTTCCCCCGGAGAGTTCCCACTTTGACATATCATAATGTTTTTCCTCCCGTTGACCCGCGGACAGTGGGGTGTGTCGCGAGGGGGAGAGGCTGGTGGTTGGCCCTACAGACGAGGGCCGTTTCCTGAGGCTGAAGGTGGGCAGCATCCATAGGAACCGCTCGGCATGCAGGGTGCTGAGAGCCGGCCAAGCCGCCACACTGGCCCTCGGCAACTTTGACCGCTCGCTGCTCCGCAAGGTCAGAGGGTTCAGCCACAACACAACCGCACTGCATGTGAATTCTCATGATATTTATCTATAAGATACTGTACTTTCCTCCCCATTTTCTATGTTCTGCCAATCACATCCCTTAATATGACTGAACATTGCAGGGTCACAATTGGAAACAGGATGACTGCACAAACTGCTCATGGTTATGATACTCTCATCTGTCCTATGTTTTGTGTGTTACATGTGAAACCTCAAGTATAGGTAGGAGGTCTGTGTAGCCAACTATGTTTTTTTTGTGTTTTTTTTGAAGCACTCCAGACAAGAAGTTCCCTCATGGGAAATATAAATCTCTTCTAGAAATAAAGTAATTCTAAAATTGATAGCTATCAGTGAAAAAAACTATTTTTGTCCTTGAACACTCATAACACAATATAATACATTTAAACTCAGTTTTTCACAATTTAATCCTAGTAAAAATTCTCTGTCTTAGGTCAGTTAGGATCACCACTTCATTTTAAGAATGTGAAATGTCAGAATTATAGTAGAGAGAATTATTTATTTCAGCTTTTGTTTCTTTCATCACATTCCCAGTGGGTCAGAAGTTTACATACACTCAATTGGTTTTTGGTAGCATTGCCTTTAAATGGTTTAACTTGGGTCAAACATTTCAGGTAGCCTTCCACAAGCTTCCCACAATAGGGTTGGGTGAATTTTGGCCCATTTCTCCTGACAGAGCTGGTGTAACTGAGTCAGGTTTGTAGGCCTCTTTGCTCGCACATGCTTTTTCAGTTCTGCCCACAAATTTTGTATGGGATTGAGGTCAGGGCTTTGTGATGGCCACTCTAATACCTTGATTTTGTTGTCCTTAAGCTATTTTGCCACAACTTTGGAAGTATACTTGGGGTCATTGTCCATTTGGAAGACCAAGCTTTAACTTCCTGACTGATGCCTTGAGATGTTGCTTCAATATATTCACATAATTTTCCTGACTCATGATGCAAGTGAACCAGTCCCTCCTGCAGCACAGCACCCCCACAACATGATGCTGCCACCCCTGTGCTTCACTGTTAGGATGGTGTTCTCCGGCTTGCAAGCCTCACCCATTTTCCTCCCAATATAACGATGCTAATTTTGGCCAAACAGTTCTATTTTTGTTTCATCAGACCAGAGAAAATCTTTGTCCCCATGTGCAGTTGCAAACCATAGTGTGGCTTTTTTATGACGGTTTTGGAGCAGTAACTTATTCCTTGCTGAGCGGCCTTTCAGGTTATGTCGATATAGGACTCGTTTTACTGTGGATATTGATACTTTTGTATCTGTTTCCTCCATTATCTTCACAAGATCCTTTGCTGTTGTTTTGGGATTGATTTGCACTTTTCGCATCAAAGTATGTTCATCTCTATGAGACAGAACGCATCTCCTTCCTGAGTGGTATGACAGCTGCGTGGTCCCATGGTGTTTATACTTGCATACTGTTGTTTGTACAGATGAACGTGGTACCTTCGGGCATTTGGTAATTGCTCCCAAGGATGAACTAGACTTGTGGAGGTCTCCGATTTGAGGTTTTGGATGATTTCTTTAGATTTTCCCATGATGTCATGCAAAGAGGCACTGAGTTTGTAGGTAGGCCTTGAAATACATCCACAGGTACACCTCCAATTGACTCAAATGATGTCAATTAGCCTATCAGAAGCTTCTAAAGCCATGACATCATTTTCTGGAATTTTCCAAGCTGTTTTAAGGCACAGTCGATTTGTAAACTTGTATGTAAACTTCTGACCCACTGGAATTGTGATGCAGTGAATTTGAAGTGAAATAATCTGTCTGTAAACAATTGTTGAAAAAATTACTTGTGTCATGCACAAAGTAGATGTACTAACCGACTTGCCAAAACTATAGTTTGTAAACAAGAAATTTGTGGAGTGGTTGAAAAACAAGTTTTAATGACTCCAAACTAAGTGTATGTAAATTTCAGACTTCAACTGTACATGCACAAACAACTCACAAATCATATGCAGTCAAAATGTATTATACTGTTGTTATAAAACCAGTCCCACAATGGTTGTTCCTTTCCCATCTCCCAAAGTACTTATTGGTGCGTGTGTGTTGAATAGGGTATGGTGATGGTCAGCCCGAAGATGAACCCCACCATCTGCTGGCAGTTTGAGGCGGCCATCGTCCTTCTCTTCCACGCCAAAACATTCCGTCGGGGCTTCCAAGTGACTGTGCACGTGGGGAACGTAAGACAGACGGCTACCGTGGAGTGCCTGCATGGAAAAGTTAGTAATAATAATTATAAACTGGGTAGTTAGAGTCCTGAATGCTGATTGACTGAAAGCCCTGGTATATCAGACCAAACTACTTGTTTACTGTTCTAATTACCTCGGTAACCTATTTATAATAACAGTAAGGCACCTCAGGGGTTTGTGGTATATGGCCAATATACCAAAGCTAAGGGCTGTATCAAATCAAATGTATTTATATAGCCCTTCGTACATCAGCTGATACAGAAACCCAGCCTAAAACCCCAAACAGCAAGCAATGCAGGTGTAGAAGCACGGTGGCTAGGAAAAACTCCCTAAAAAGGCCAAAACCTAGGAAGAAACCTTGAGAGGAACCAGGCTATGTGGGGTGGCCAGTCCTCTTCTGGCTGTGCCGGGTGGAGATGATAACAGAACATGGCCAAGATGTTCAAATGTTCATAAATGACCAGCATGGTCAAATAATAATAATCACAGGCAGAACAGTTGAAACTGGAGCAGCAGCACGGCCAGGTGGACTGGGGACAGCAAGGAGTCATCATGCCAGGTAGTCCTGAGGCATGGTCCTAGGGCTCAGGTCCTCCGAGAGAGAAAGAGAGATTTAGAGAGAGCATACTTAAATTCACACAGGACACCTGATAGGCCAGGAGAAGTACTCCAGATATAACAAACTGACCCTAAACTACTGCTGCATAAATACTGGAGGCTGAGACAGGAGGGGTCAGGAGACACTGTGTTGCGTCGTGCCCAAGAACAGCCCTTGATTTACTGGCCATATACCACACCCCCAAGGGCCTTATTGCTTAAGTATACACTGCCTCAATATGGGCCGCGTTCAGTAGGACACAACTTTGTGCAATGTTCATATAGAAATGTTATTATATAGAACAAACATGCCTCTCTGTCATGTAGAGAAAGAGGAATCAGGTCAGCTCTATCCATGACATTGCTATCTGCAACGTTCCACAACGTCTGCCTACTGATTGTGGCCCTGCCGATTTATGCGTCAACACGAACCGTTTTGTGTCCCCTTCCCTGTTTTCACCACCAGGAGGAGCTGCGCACAGGAGAGAGGGCTGTGGTCTGCTTTCGCTTCATTAAACACCCCGAGTACCTCCGCATGGGCGCCAAGCTGCTCTTCAGGGAGGGCGTGACCAAGGGCATCGGCCATGTCACCAGCCTCCTGCCTGACTCACATGACCAGAACCAGATCCATGACCAGAACCAGAACCAGAGGGAGATAGAGAAATAGAGAGGAGGAGAAAGGGGGAAGGAGAAGAAATGATAAGCTCTCCTAAACATGTATCCCCCTCTCTCAGTAAGTTTGTGTGAACTGCCGGCGCCGGACGTCATCCCAGTAGATTGTATTGAACCACACACTAGTATTTTAATCCCCATTTGTGTGTATCTAAGTGTGTCTGTACTGTACTTTCCACATCTGCCCTTCGTGCCATGTAGAGATGTGAAGCCCTATTGAAACACTTGATATTTCTCAGTGGTGGATTCTGGAACGAATGCTTTGATGAGTGTGGGTAGAGGCAAAGGTCGGTATCTTAAATCAAAGTCTGGTGACCTCGTCGAAGGCAGGCTAAGCTTTCATCTAATCTGCTGTGGGTTGCTTGAAGGAACCATTCCCTTCCCTCTCTTGGTCATTTCATAACAGATACAATAGATCAAATGCCTGCTCTCCCTGTTTTACTATACTGGACAATGTGGAACGTACTCAGCATACCCATCCGTTGGAGGTTTAAAGGGATAGTTGGCTTTTTAAAAGTATTAGGTCATTGTCGACTTACCTAAGGCAGGATTTCCCAAACTCGGTCCTGGGCCCCACTCCCCTTGGTGCAAGTTTTGATTTTTGCCCTATTTTATTTTATTTTATTTCACCTTTATTTAACCAGGTAGGCTAGTTGAGAGGTTAGCTGCTCAGATAGCTGATGTTTGAAGTTGGTGAGGGAGATAAAAGTCTCCAACTTCAGCGATTTTTGCAATTCGTTCCAGTCACAGGCAGCAGAGTACTGGAACGAAAGGCGGTCGAATGAGGTGTTGGCTTTAGGGATGATCGGTGAGATACACCTGCTGGAGCGTGTGCTACGGATGGGTGTTGCCATCGTGACCAGTGAACTGAGATAAGGCGGAGCTTTACCTAGTATGGCCTTGTAGATGACCTGGAGCCAGTGGGTCTGGCGACGAATATGTAGCGAGGGCCAGCCAACTAGAGCATACAAGTCGCAGTGGTGGGTAGTATAAGGTGCTTTAGTGACAAAACGGATGGCGCTGTGATAAACTGCATCCAGTTTGCTGAGTAGAGTGTTGGAAGCGATTTTGTAGATGACATCGCCGAAGTCGAGGATCGGTAGGATAGTCAGTTTGACTAGGGTAAGCTTGGCAGCGTGAGTGAAGGAGGCTTTGTTGCGGAATAGAAAGCCGACTCTTGATTTGATTTTCGATTGGAGATGTTTGATATGGGTCTGGAAGGAGAGTTTGCAGTCTAGCCAGACACCTAGGTACTTATAGGTGTCCACATATTCAAGGTCGGAACCATCCAGTGTGGTGATGCTAGTCGGGCATGCGGGTGCAGGCAGCGATTGGTTGAAAAGCATGCATTTGGTTTTACTAGCGTTTAAGAGCAGTTGGAGGCCACGGAAGGAGTGTTGTATGGCATTGAGGCTCGTTTGGAGGTTAGATAGCACAGTGTCCAATGACGGGCCGAAAGTATATAGAATGGTGTCGTCTGCGTAGAGGTGGATCAGGGAATTGCCCGCAGCAAGACCTACATCATTGATATATACAGAGAAAAGAGTCGGCCCGAGAATTGAACCCTGTGGCACCCCCATAGAGACTGCCAGAGGACCGGACAGCATGCCCTCCGATTTGACACACTGAACTCTGTCTGCAAAGTAATTGGTGAACCAGGCAAGGCAGTCATCCGAAAAACCGAGGCTACTGAGTCTGCCGATAAGAATCTGGTGATTGACAGAGTCGAAAGCCTTGGCAAGGTCGATGAAGACGGCTGCACAGTACTGTCTTTTATCGATGGCGGTTATGATGTCGTTCAGTACCTTGAGTGTGGCTGAGGTGCACCCGTGACCGGCTCGGAAACCAGATTGCATAGCGGAGAAGGTACGGTGGGATTCGAGATGGTCAGTGACCTGTTTGTTGACTTGGCTTTCGAAGACCTTAGATAGGCAGGGCAGAATGGATATAGGTCTGTAACAGTTTGGGTCCAGGGTGTCTCTCCCCCTTTGAAGAGGGGGATGACTGCAGCAGCTTTCCCAATCCTTGGGGATCTCAGACGATATGAAAGAGAGGTTGAACAGGCTGGTAATAGGGGTTGCGACAATGGCCCTAGCAATACATTACATTTACATTTAAGTCCTTTAGCAGACGCTCTTATCCAGAGCGACTTACAAATTGGTGCATTCACCTTATGACATCCAGTGGGACAGTCACTTAACAATAGTGCATCTAAAACTTAGGGGGGGTTGGGGTGAGAGGGATTACTTAACCTATCCTAGGTATTCCTTAAAGAGGTGGGGTTTCAGGTGTCTCCGGAAGGTGGTGATTGACTCCGCTGTCCTGGCGTCGTGAGGGAGTTTGTTCCACCATTGGGGGGCCAGGGCAGCGAGCAGTTTTGACTGGGCTGAGCGGGAGCTGTACTTCCTCAGTGGTAGGGAGGCGAGCAGGCCAGAGGTGGATGAACGCAGTGCCCTTGTTTGGGTGTAGGGCCTGATCAGAGCCTGGAGGTACTGAGGTGCCGTTCCCCTCACAGCTCCGTAGGCAAGCACCATGGTCTTGTAGCGGATGCGAGCTTCAACTGGAAGCCAGTGGAGAGAACGGAGGAGCGGGGTGACGTGAGAGAACTTGGGAAGGTTGAACACCAGACGGGCTGCGGCGTTCTGGATGAGTTGAAGGGGTTTAATGGCACAGGCAGGGAGCCCAGCCAACAGCGAGTTGCAGTAATCCAGACGGGAGATGACAAGTGCCTGGATTAGGACCTGCGCCGCTTCCTGTGTGAGGCAGGGTCGTACTCTGCGGATGTTGTAGAGCATGAACCTACAGGAACGGGCCACCGCCTTGATGTTAGTTGAGAACGACAGGGTGTTGTCCAGGATCACGTCAAGGTTCTTGGCGCTCTGGGAGGAGGACACAATGGAGTTGTCAACCGTGATGGCGAGATCATGGAACGGGCAGTCCTTCCCCGGGAGGAAGAGCAGCTCCGTCTTGCCGAGGTTCAGCTTGAGGTGGTGATCCGTCATCCACACTGATATGTCTGCCAGACATGCAGAGATGCGATTCGCCACCTGGTCATCAGAAGGGGGAAAGGAGAAGATTAATTGTGTGTCGTCTGCATAGCAATGATACCAACTCACCTTCAAGCTTTGATCATTTGAATCAGCTGTGTAGTGTTAGGGCAAAAAACAAAGCGTGTACCCAGGGGCGGCCCCAGGACCTGAGTTTGGGAAACCCTGACCTAAGGCGTTGTCGTTTTTAAGTTTGTTAGCTTGTTATTTACCAACATCCAGAATGGCTAGCATGTAGCAATGCTAGTGTAAACAGGTTGTATCAGTTAGCATTGCTTTCAAAAGCATGAGCAAAGCAGGGGAGTTGACCAGTGGTGGTCCTGCGACACAGCTTTTTTCTCATGGTAGCGACACCGCTTTTGAAACCCTGTTATAATGTTAACCCAATTGAACCCAATGCTACAGGTTAGCAATGGGTAACCTACACAGGTTTAAACTATTTATACTGTGTCATAGCTTCAGGCTCATCTGTGTACAAGGGAGCTTCGTGCAGCTAGATACCCATGTGGAATCTGCATGCTTAATAGGGACTTGTGAAAATCTTGTCAGACAAAATGGACTCCTAAATTACAAATATTTCTTGAACTCTTGACTTTATCCCTTATCCTTCACGGGGTTGTGTGCAATTATAACTAAAGCATTGAATGTACTGTACCTGAACTTCTAAATACCATATTGAAGCACTAAAATTGTAGTGGGAGTTGTCGATTTTGCACTTTGTATTTTTTTTTTTATAGCTTCTGCATGTTTGTGTGTATGCCAGATGTTACCGAATCTAGTCCGGGAGAGCTTTAAGGTGTGCAGTAGTGAAACACTGGATTCAATTTATCATGGTGTTGATGCATATTGAGGTCTTGGTGACCAGATGTATGCTGTTTATTCAAGTATCAGCTGATCTTTACAGTATCTTAAATGTTTACTGTCAGAGGAAATATACACATTTAGTACAGAAAGCATGCAGAGCACTTTTCTTTTAGATTATATATTACAAGTATTATTAGCTTCTATTCGTTTGAGACAAGTGGCAAGTTTGCAGTATGTGTATGTATTGCATCAAGGTTGTGTAAATATTAAACATGTTTTATCATGACATCCATAGAAACATCAAAAGACAATCTTGTTGCCTATTTGTATTGACTTTTTAAAAGCTGAACTTATTTGGCTTGATGGTCAACACCGATTGTTCACAGAACACATTTCATGTGAATTTTGCAGTTTAGCTGAGAGCAAAGTCTTTGAAATGTCACTGGTTTAAATTACTCAATGCCATTAATAAAATGTGTTTACACTTATAATGGCTTTCATGAATAGGCTAAACATGTATATATAGTTAAGGGTCTATATACTATTCATATGACTATTTCATCATTTACATTGAAATGAGGTATTTCAAATCATTTATAAAGGATTAAAACGTATTTATAATGGCTTAATCATGAAAGTTATGTATAACCCAAAAAAATGCTGGTAAAATTCTGTCTGGTCCATGTGCAGGGCTGCCCAACCTTGTTCCTGGAGAGCTACCCTCTTGTACGTTTTTCGCTCCAACCGCAGTTGTAAACTGACCCAATTCAGCTTATCAACCACCTAATTGTTATAAATAGGATGGGCTAGATTATGGTTGGCGCAAAAACCTACAGGACGATACCTTTCCACGAACAACGTTGAGCATCTCTTTAAGATATGAAGGTTTGGAATGAGGAGGTGATGTTGAGCAATGCCGTTGAAGCTTGTGCATTCAACATTATTAGCACAGCATGCCAGGCTACATACAGTACTTAAACACACACACACAAAATGTTCTACAAAAACATTGGAAAAGAACCATTGATAGGAAAACTGAAAGTAACAACATTACATAGCTTCAAATCTAGGTGGAACTACAGTGTCTTTAGAAAGTGTTCACACCCCTCAACCTTTTTCCACATTGTTGTGTTACAGCTTGAATTTAAAATGGATTAAAGCAGATTGTGTCACGGGTCTAGACACAAATGAATTAAAAATTAAAAGCTGAAATGTCTTGAGTCAGTAAGTATTCAACCCCTTTTTTTGCTTAACAAGTCACATTAGATGCATGGACTCACTATGTGCAATAGTGTTTAACATGATTTTTGAATGACTCTCATCTCTGTACCCCAAAAATACAATCATCTGCAAGGTACCTCAGTCGAGCAGTGAATTTAAACACAGATTCAACCACAAAGACCAGGGAGGATTTCCAATGCCTCACAAAGAATGCCCATGATCTTGGTAACATACATTGAATGTCCCTTTGCGCATGGTTAAGTTATTGCACTTTGGATGGTGTATCAATACATCCAGTCACTACAAAAGGTTCAGGCGTCCTTCCTAACTCAGTTGACGGAGAGGAAGGAAACTGCTCAGAGACTTCACCATGAGGTCAACGGTGACTTTAAAACAGTTCGAGTTTAATGGCTGTGATAGGAGAAACTGAGGATGGTTCAACAACATTAGTTACTTCACAATACTAACCTAAATGACAGAGTGAAAAAAAGAAAGCCTGTACAGAAAGAAATATTCCAAAACATGCATCCTGTTTGCAATAAGGCACTAAACTAAAACTGCAAAAAATTGTGGCAAACAAATTAACTTTATGTCCTGAATATTGTTAGGTTTGAGGGAAATGCAACACAACATATCACTGAGTACCACTCTTCATATTTTCAAGCATGGTGGTGGCTGCATCATGTTATGGGCATGCTTGTCACCGGCAAAGACTAGGGAGTTTTTTTGGGATAAAATAAAACAGAATAGAGCTAAGTACAGGTAAAATCCTAGAGGAAACCCTGGTTGAGTCTACTTTCCAACAGATGCTGGGAGACAAATTCACCTTTCAACATGACAATAACCTAAAATACAAGGCCAAATATACACTGGGGTTGCTTACCAAGATGATATTGAATGTCCCCGAGTGGCCTAGTAACAGTTGACTTAAATCGGATTCAAAATCTATGGCAAGAATTGATAATGGCTGTCTAACAATGATCAACCAACTTGACAGTGCTTGAAGATTTTTTTAAAATTATAATGTGCAAATATTGTACAACCCAGGTGTGTAAAGCTCTTAGAGAGAGATTAATCCAGAAAGACATGTAATGTAACATGTAATGACTCAGGGGTGTGAATACTTATTAATTAGATATCTGTATTTCATTTTCAATCCATTTGCAAACATTTCTAAACCATGTTTTCAGTTTGTCATTATGGGCTAGTGTGTGTAGATTGGTGAGAAAATAAACCAATTTAATCCATTTTGAATTCAGGCTGTAACACAAAATGTGGAATAAGTCAAGTGGTATGAATACTTTCTGAAGGCACTGTATACCCACAGCAAGATTGTTTGTGATAACGGAAGATAAAGGAAAATAATCAAATACACAACCAAAGTTTTCATATACTGTATCTTGTGTGGATATAAGCTTGCCATGACGTAGAAAAAGCTTTACATTTCCAACTGCCACAGTTACAAACCCTTACAAAATGGATTCTGCTCAGAAAATCACACGTCTACAAAAAAAAAAAAAACACTGTTCAGAAGTCTCCATTACAAATGTTGCGCGGTGTTGCGCGGTGTATACATTCCTGCAGTGAAAAGGAAACAGCATGACCATGTGAATATTATCCATACATAGGTTGAAAACCCTTTAGCATGATATGGGTCTTTCACAGACAGGTCCAAAAGCTTGAAGTGGAATGCTTGACTTTAACATCCAAAAGACCAGAAGTGTGAAATGTAAGCACTGGACTTTTAGGTTCTTCATTCGCCTTTCAAAAAGTAACTTCTTCGTGAACTTCGAGTCGGAGTAGTTTTCAGCGAGTAGGGTGGAACGTGAGCTGATATAATTTAAGCCAAGCTCCTCTGCCGTGGCTTGATCCTCAGATACAGCTAAAAAATAAGAAAATACCATTTTAAAGATCATATAACTATGGTAAACGGGGCTGAGATTCTCATTTAGATGTCTCAATTTAGATTCAGCATTATTACATAATATTCTTAAGTGACAGGATTTCCCCCACTAGTTAAAGAAATCTATTAATCATTGCCAGATCTGGGATGATCTCCATATGTGAACTGGCAGACAAGTTTTTGTCAAGGAGGTTACGCTTAGAGCTGGTAGGTCTTTACAAGGCACGTGTGACTAAGAAATGTTAGCGTTGCATAGCACAATGTATTACTAATACAACTAATATAAGGACAGAACATTAGACAGGAGTAGAAACTAACATGGGCATTGTTTAATGCGTTTCACAGGACAAAACATTCCCAGCTTTCCAACGTAGGTAAGCAGGGGGGTGTTACAGGTGCCCTAAAGGGACAAACTAGAATGATAAATACACAAAGTCGCTCTGGATAAGAGCGTCTGCTGAATGACTTAAATGTAAAATGTAAATGTTTTCCCGAGTCTTCTAATCGGAGAAGTAGACCCCCAAGGGCAATTTCTTCCCAAATAGATTGCAAGTTGCCCTTTTCACCAGGGGCACAGTTTTGGTTTTAGAAGAGGGGGTGACATAATTATTCTTATACATTTTTCTTCAGTTGGATAAACACTCCAAGCAGCCTACCCGACCGCTCGGAGGCGTCCGCATGGTCATAAAGTACACCGTTGCCTCGTTTTGTACAGGGGTCCCCAGTGAACGTTGCGCACTTGCTTTTCACTGAACATGTTCTTCCAACCTCCAGCACCGGGGCCAGTATTCACAACATCTCAGAGTAGACCTTTTCACATTTAATTTGCCAAAATGTATCACTTTAAGCAACTGGTCGATTATTTGCTTTATATGCAGAGCTCACCCTGTTATAATGGAAATTTTACGGTATATGGACAGATCCTAGATCAGCATTCCTCCTCTTAGACGCTTTGTGGAAATGGCCCTTGGTCAAAACTACTGGATATGTGTATGTCCACTTTTCTTATACTTAACCACTGCTCTGAATACAATATGGAGCTGCAGCCCACAGACAATTTGCTGGATTCCAAATTGACTGCTCTTCACTCTGCCTATGATTTTTGCCACATTTCTTACACCTATCCAATCATTTCAGATCTACAGGAGTGCTTAGGGCTTAGGATCTAGGGGTAGAGCATATGTGTGGCCAGGCTAGTGTCTCTACTCTCTCTCCTGCTCACCCCTAGCAGGTTTCTTGGAATGTAGCCCTCTCGGCCTCCGCAGCGGCCCCACCACCACTCTCTCGTCCTTGTCCTTGCACCGCAGCACCGTCATGCAGTCGCCTTCCAGGAAGTCCAGCTCGTCATCGTCCTCAGCGTCGTAGTCCCACAGGGCGTACACCACCCCACGGTTCATGATGCCCATCTTCTCCCGTACACCTGCATCAACACAAAGTCACACCCAACTCGTCAGGAACAAGACGTTAAGATTCAATTTCCGCTAAAACGTGTTATGGATGTCATGTTTTGTCTTATATTGTCTTGTCATTTTGCTTTCCCTTCTGTTCGTTTTCCCCCTGCTGGTCTTTTTAGGTTCGTTCCCTTTTTTCTCTCTCCCTCCCTCTCTCTCTTCTCTCTATCGTTCCGTTCCTGCTCCCAGCTGTTCCTATTCCCCTAATCAATCATCTAATCTTTCCACACCTGTTCCCTATCTTGTCCTCTGATTAGAGTCCCTATTTCTTCCCTTGTTTTCTGTTTCTGTCCTGTCGGATCCTTGTATATTGTTCACCGTGCTGTGTCTTTGTCTCGCCCTGTCGTGTCGTGTTTCCCTCAGATGCTGCGTGGTGAGCAGGTGTCTGAGTCTGCTACGGTCAGTGCCTTCCCGAGGCAACCTACAGTTTATGGTCGAGTCTCCAGTCTGTCCTCGTCATTACGAGTGGAATTGTTTTTTATGCTTTGTTTACCGTTCCGATTTGTCTAGGAGTATTGCATATTTCCTTTACTGGAATAAAGACTCTGTTTTTGCCAAGTCGCTTTTGGGTCCTCATTCACCTGCATAACAGAAGGATCCGACCAAAGAATGGACCCAGCGACTACAGACGCTCGTAACACTGCCGTCGAGATCCAAGGAGCCATGCTCGGCAGACACGAGCAGGAATTGTCTGCTGCTCGTCATGCCGTGGAGAACCTGGCCGCTCAGGTTTCCGACCTCTCTGGACAGTTCCAGAGTCTTCGTCTCGTGCCACCTGTTACTTCCTGGTCTGCCGAGCCTCCGGAACCTAGGGTTAATAACCCACCTTGTTACTCCAGGCAGCCCACGGAGTGCCGCTCCTTTCTCACCCAGTGTGATATTGTGTTCTCTCTCCAACCCAACACATACTCTAGAGAGAGAGCTCGGGTTGCTTACGTCATATCACTCCTTACTGGCCGGGCTCGAGAGTGGGGCACAGCTATCTGGGAGGCAAGGGCTGATTGTTCTAACAATTACCAGAACTTTAAAGAGGAGATGATTCGGGTTTTTGACCGTTCAGTTTTTGGTAGGGAGGCTTCTAGGGCCCTGGCTTCCCTATGCCAAGGTGATCGATCCATAACGGATTACTCTATAGAGTTTCGCACTCTTGCTGCCTCTAGTGACTGGAACGAGCCGGCGCTGCTCGCTCGTTTTCTGGAGGGACTCCACGCAGTGGTTAAAGATGAGATCCTCTCCCGGGAGGTTCCTACCAGTGTGGACTCTTTGATTGCTCTCGCCATCCGCATAGAACGCAACCATCTCCCTCCTCTGGCTCAGAGACTGAGCCCATGCAGCTGGGAGGTATTCGCATCTCGACTAAGGAGAGGGAACGGAGGATCACCAACCGCCTGTGCCTCTATTGCGGACTTGCTGGACATTTTGTCAATTCATGTCCAGTAAAAGCCAGAGCTCATCAGTAAGCGGAGGGCTACTGGTGAGCGCTACTACTCAGGTCTCTCCATCTAGATCCTGTACTACTATGTCAGTCCATCTACGCTGGACCGGTTCGGGTGCTACATGCAGTGCCTTGATAGACTCTGGGGCTGAGGGTTGTTTTATGGACGAAGCATGGGCTCGGAAACATGACATTCCTTTCAGACAGTTAGACAAGCCTACGCCCATGTTCGCCTTAGATGGTAGTCATCTTCCCAGTATCAGATATGAGACACTACCTTTAACCCTCACAGTATCTGGTAACCACAGTGAAACTATTTCTTTTTTGATTTTTCGTTCACCTTTTACACCTGTTGTTTTGGGTCATCCCTGGCTAGTATGTCATAATCCTTCTATTAATTGGTCTAGTAATTCTATCCTATCCTGGAACGTTTCTTGTCATGTGAAGTGTTTAATGTCTGCTATCCCTCCCGTTTCTTCTGTCCCCACTTCTCAGGAGGAACCTGGCGATTTGACAGGAGTGCCGGAGGAATATCATGATCTGCGCACGGTCTTCAGTCGGTCCCGAGCCAACTCCCTTCCTCCTCACCGGTCGTATGATTGTAGTATTGATCTCCTTCCGGGGACCACTCCTCCTCGGGGTAGACTATACTCTCTGTCGGCTCCCGAACGTAAGGCTCTCGAGGATTATTTGTCTGTGTCTCTTGACGCCGGTACCGTAGTGCCTTCTTCCTCTCCGGCCGGGGCGGGGGTTTTTTTGTTAAGAAGAAGGACGGTACTCTGCGCCCCTGCGTGGATTATCGAGGGCTGAATGACATAACGGTTAAGAATCGTTATCCGCTTCCCCTTATGTCATCAGCCTTCGAGATTCTGCAGGGAGCCAGGTGCTTTACTAAGTTGGACCTTCGTAACGCTTACCATCTCGTGCGCATCAGAGAGGGGGACGAGTGGAAAACGGCGTTTAACACTCCGTTAGGGCATTTTGAGTACCGGGTTCTGCCGTTTGGTCTCGCCAATGCGCCAGCTGTTTTTCAGGCATTAGTTAATGATGTTCTGAGAGACATGCTGAACATCTTTGTTTTTGTCTACCTTGATGATATCCTGATTTTTTCACCGTCACTCGAGATTCATGTTCAGCACGTTCGACGTGTACTCCAGCGCCTTTTAGAGAATTGTCTCTACGTGAAGGCTGAGAAGTGCTCTTTTCATGTCTCCTCCGTTACTTTTCTCGGTTCTGTTATTTCCGCTGAAGGCATTCAGATGGATTCCGCTAAGGTCCAAGCTGTCAGTGAGTGGCCCGTTCCAAGGTCACGTGTCGAGTTGCAGCGCTTTCTAGGTTTCGCTAATTTCTATCGGCGTTTCATTCGTAATTTCGGTCAAGTTGCTGCCCCTCTCACAGCTCTTACTTCTGTCAAGACGTGTTTTAAGTGGTCCGGTTCCGCCCAGGGAGCTTTTGATCTTCTAAAAGAACGTTTTACGTCCGCTCCTATCCTCGTTACTCCTGACGTCACTAGACAATTCATTGTCGAGGTTGACGCTTCAGAGGTAGGCGTGGGAGCCATTCTATCCCAGCGCTTCCAGTCTGACGATAAGGTTCATCCTTGCGCTTATTTTTCTCATCGCCTGTCGCCATCTGAACGCAACTATGATGTGGGTAACCGCGAACTGCTCGCCATCCGCTTAGCCCTAGGCGAATGGCGACAGTGGTTGGAGGGGGCGACCGTTCCTTTTGTCGTTTGGACAGACCATAAGAACCTTGAGTACATCCGTTCTGCCAAACGACTTAATGCTCGTCAAGCTCGTTGGGCGTTGTTTTTCGCTCGTTTCGAGTTTGTGATTTCTTACCGTCCGGGTAGTAAGAACACCAAGCCTGATGCCTTATCCCGTCTTTTAGTTCTTCTGTGGCTTCTACTGATCCCGAGGGGATTCTTCCTTATGGGCGTGTTGTCGGGTTGACAGTCTGGGGAATTGAAAGACAGGTTAAGCAAGCACTCACGCACACTGCGTCGCCGCGCGCTTGTCCTAGTAACCTTCTTTTCGTTCCTGTTTCTACTCGTCTGGCTGTTCTTCAGTGGGCTCACTCTGCCAAGTTAGCTGGTCATCCCGGCGTTTGAGGTACTCTTGCTTCTATTCGCCAGCGCTTTTGGTGGCCTACTCAGGAGCGTGACACGCGCCGTTTCGTGGCTGCTTGTTCGGACTGCGCGCAGACTAAGTCAGGTAACTCTCCTCCTGCCGGTCGTCTCAGACCGCTTCCCATTCCTTCTCGACCATGGTCTCACATCGCCCTAGACTTCATTACCGGTCTGCCTTTGTCTGCGGGGAAGACTGTGATTCTTACGGTTGTCGATAGGTTCTCTAAGGCGGCACATTTCATTCCCCTCGCTAAACTTCCTTCCGCTAAGGAGACGGCACAAATCATCATCGAGAATGTGTTCAGAATTCATGGCCTCCCGTTAGACGCCGTTTCAGACAGAGGCCCGCAATTCACGTCACAGTTTTGGAGGGAGTTCTGTCGTTTGATTGGTGCGTCCGTCAGTCTCTCTTCCGGGTTTCATCCCCAGTCTAACGGTCAAGCAGAGAGGGCCAATCAGACGATTGGTCGCATACTACGCAGCCTTTCTTTCAGAAACCCTGCGTCTTGGGCAGAACAGCTCCCCTGGGCAGAATACGCTCACAACTCGCTTCCTTCGTCTGCTACCGGGTTATCTCCGTTTCAGAGTAGTCTGGGTTACCAGCCTCCTCTGTTCTCATCCCAGCTTGCCGAGTCCAGCGTTCCCTCCGCTCAAGCGTTTGTCCAACGTTGTGAGCGCACCTGGAGGAGGGTGAGGTCTGCACTTTGCCGTTACAGGGCACAGACTGTGAGAGCCACCAATAAACGTAGGATTAAGAGTCCTAGGTATTGTTGCGGCCAGAGAGTGTGGCTTTCCACTCGCAACCTTCCTCTTACGACAGCTTCTCGTAAGTTGACTCCGCGGTTCATTGGTCCGTTCCGTGTCTCCCAGGTCGTCAATCCTGTCGCTGTGCGACTGCTTCTTCCGCGACATCTTCGTCGCGTCCATCCTGTCTTCCATGTCTCCTGTGTCAAGCCCTTTCTTCGCACCCCCGTTCGTCTTCCCTCCCCCCCTCCCGTCCTTGTCGAGAGCGCACCTATTTACAAGGTACGTAAGATCATGGACATGCGTTCTCGGGGACGGGGTCACCAATACTTAGTGGATTGGGAGGGTTACGGTCCTGAGGAGAGGAGTTGGGTCCCGTCTCGGGACGTGCTGGACCGTTCGCTGATTGATGATTTCCTCCGTTGCCGCCAGGATTCCTCCTCGAGTGCGCCAGGAGGCGCTCGGTGAGTGGGGGTACTGTCATGTTTTGTCTTATATTGACTTGTCATTTTGCTTTCCCTTCTGTTCGTTTTCCCCTGCTGGTCTTTTTAGGTTCGTTCCCTTTTTCTCTCTCCCTCCCTCTCTCTCTTCTCTCTATCGTTCCGTTCCTGCTCCCAGCTGTTCCTATTCCCTAATCAATCATCTAATCTTTCCACACCTGTTCCCTATCTTGTCCTCTGATTAGAGTCCCTATTTCTTCCCTTGTTTTCCGTTTCTGTCCTGTCGGATCCTTGTATATTGTTCACCGTGCTGTGTCTTTGTCTCGCCCTGTCGTGTCGTGTTTCCCTCAGATGCTGCGTGGTGAGCAGGTGTCTGAGTCTGCTACGGTCAGTGCCTTCCCGAGGCAACCTACAGTTTATGGTCGAGTCTCCAGTCTGTCCTCGTCATTACGAGTGGAATTGTTTTTTATGCTTTGTTTACCGCTCCGATTTGTCTAGGAGTATTGCATATTTCCTTTACTGGAATAAAGACTCTGTTTTCGCCAAGTCGCTTTTGGGTCCTCATTCACCTGCATAACAATGGAGGGCAGAATGTTAGAGTAGATGAGGGTAGCTACATTTTGTAAACCAGTGGAGGGGTCGAGTGCAAAACGGGAAAAAAGAGTAGACACTGATTGTTTTGAGCAAATAATGTTTGTGCTTGGTCTCCAGTCAGATTACACTAGCGGTCTCACCGTAGAGGAACAGGGAGCACTGTGCGTAGCCCTCCTCCATCACCTCGCACTTGTCTGCCGCTGTCTGCATGTCACTGTAGGTGGTGGCTAACACAGCAGCCCCGGACTCCACCAGGAACTTACACACCTGCACATTGTTACAGGAGGCCGCACAGTGCAGTGGAGTCCTGGGAGAGAGACAGACACGGAGAGGTAGAGTGAGGTAGGGATGGAAGGAGGTAGAGAGGAGGTAAGAGGGAGAAGGAGATAAGAGGGAACAAAGTGGGAGAGTTGGAGGAGATAAGAGGAGGGGTGAGGGAGAGAAGGAGGGGAGAGATAAAAAAAACTAACTCTTATAATAGTGGGTGACTGGATAACATCATTCACATGAAAACATTGGATGTGACGTGCTACTGGTTGATGGGGGTGACAACAGCTTTTATAAAGCTACTGTAAAGTGACAACAATCACTATAAAGTTACTGTAAAGGGACAACGGCAACTAAAGTGACAATGGCCACTGTAAAGTGACAATGGATCACCAGCCATCGCTGTCGGCAGTGTTGGCGTTCACGCCAAACTGCACCAGGAACTTGACAATCTCGGTGTGGCCGGGCTCCAAGCATACAGCCGCATACAACCCGCTGATGTGCGCCTTTGGAACATCTACATTTTTTGTTGTTGTTAAGTCTAAGAAATATATTTAATATAAGAAATATATTTAATATACACTATCACAATAAATCCATTATTTATTTTAGGCAGGTCTAAAACATTATGATTATGAAGAAAATATATTTCAGAAGAACAGACTGATTTGACCTAGGTACATTATTTGGCTATGCGCCATAGGCTGTAGGCTAGTTCATTTAGCAAACAAGATATGTTTATAATTCCTGTGCTATTATTTTATACAGTATTACATGGTTTTTTAGTAATAAGAATAGAATTGAACTTAGTGTGCCGTCGGAAAGTATTCAGACCCCTTGACTATTTCCACATTTTTTTATGTTACAGCCTTATTCTAAAATTGATTAAATATTATTTTTCCCCTCAGCAATCTACACGCAATAATGACAAAGCGAAAAGTGTTTTTAGAAATTGTTGCCAATTTATAAAATAAAAAAAAATGAAATATCACATTTACATAAGTATTCAGACCAGGGAATAGGAGACTAGCCAGGATCGAGGGAAAGATGAATGGAGCAAAATACAGAGAGATCCTTGTTGAAAACCTGCTCCAGTGAACTCAGGACCTCAGACCGGGGTGAAGGTTCACCTTTCAACAGGTCAACGACCCTAAGCACACAGCCAAGACAACGCTGGAGTGGCTTCTGGACAAGTCTCTGAATGTCTTTGAGTGGCCCAGCCCAGACTTGAACCCAATCGAACATGTCTGGAGAGATCTGAAAAATAACAGAGCTTGAGAGGATCTGCAAAGATGAATAGGAGAAAATCCCCAAATACAGGTGTGCCATGCTTTCATACCCAAGAAGACTCGAGGCTGTAATCGTTGCCAAAGATGCTTTAACAAAATACATATGTATATGTATTTGTACTATTTTCTACATTGTATAATAATAGTGAAGTCATCAAAACTATCAAATAACACATATGGAATCATGTAGTAACCAAAACAGTGTTAAACAAATCAAAATATATATTTTACTTTATGTAAAATTAGTATCGATTTAGAATGAATTGCCCCTTATCAAATGGCCAGGAACAGGGGCAAAAAACATCTGCTCTTGAATAATGAATGGAGGCCGCTTTCCTGCCATGGCGGACTGGTAGGCTACTCCAGATTTATAGTGGAGCATGTGCTTAATATGAGCAGCTGAAAATAAATGTAGTAGCAGTATCCTCTTCAGTGGCAACCATCAAAACCCTGCTTTCACACTGGATTACATATAGAAAAGTCTGGGCTTATAAGAACACGCATTTCATATACAGGCCCACATAAGCTCTAATTTGCATATTGGGGTTTTGAAAAAATCAGCACCTCAGAAAGCGCTGTCCATTTTGTTGCGTTAGGCTTTGAAACAACATCCACAATGACCATGTTTTCCAGTGAGTTTCAAGCTGTTGTTGAACTTCTTTCTTCAAATTGATCAATCAGTGTGGTGAGTTTGAAAAACACTGTTCTGATAAATGTTTGATGTGATTTTCAATTGCATTTATGTCCGAGTGGTTATACTAGAGGGACAATAGAGCGCTGAGTACCAGGCGAGTTGGGTACAACCAACGCATGTCCAGAGTGCATAAAAGGAGATTACCTTGACTCAACGGTTACATGGAATTTTACTGGGGTCATGACTCATGACTGCCGGTGTGGAGGTAATATGGTCACCGCAACAGCCACACTGGCAAGTGGATTTTACACCCTTCAAAGACAGATCCTCTGGTGGGCGTATATGTTGTATACAGTTGAAGTCGGAAGTTTACATACACTTAGGTTGGAGTCGTTAAAACTCGTTTCTCAACCACTCCACAAATTTCTTGTTAACAAACTATAGTTTTGGCAAGTCGGTTAGGACATCTACTTTGTGTATGACACGAGTCATTTTTTCAACAATTGTTTACAGACAGATTATTTCACTTATAATTTACTGCATTACAATTCCAGTGGGTCAGAAGTTTACATACACTAAGTTGACTGTGCCTTTAAACAGCTTGGTGTAGTCGATTTACAAGTTAATTGACATAATTTGAGTCAATTGGAGGTGTACCTGTGGATGTATTTCAAGGCCTTCAAACTCAGTGCCTCTTTGCTTGACATCATGGGACAATCTAAAGAAATCAGCCAAGACCTCAGAAAAAAATTGTAGACCTCCACAAGTCTGGTTCATCCTTGGGAGCAATTTCCAAATGCTTGAAGGTACCACGTTTATCTGGTACAAACAATAGTACGCAAGTATTAACACCATGGGACCATGCAGCCGTCATATCGCTCAGGAAGAAGACGCGTTCTGTCTCCTAGAGATGAACATACTTTGGTGCGAAAAGTGCAAATCAATCCCAGAACAACAGCAAAGGATCTTGTGAGGATAATGGAGGAAACAGGTACAAAAGTATCAATATCCACAGTAAAACGAGTCCTATATCGGCATAACCTGAAAGGCCGCTCAGCAAGGAAGATGCCACTGCTCCAAAACCACCATAAAAAAAAGCCATTTTGCAACCGCACATGGGGACAAAGATGGTACTTTTTGGAGAAATGTCCTCTGGTCTGATGAAACAAAAATAGAACTGTTTGGCCATAATGACCATCGTTATGTTATGAGGAAAAAGGGAAATGCTTGCAAGCCGAAGAACACCATCCCAATTGTGAAGCACAGGGGTGGCAGCATCATGTTGTGGGAGTGCTTTGCTGCAGGAGGGACTGGTGCACTTCACTCTCTCTGATGGTGTATGGAAAACCAACTCTTGACTTGTGGTTGTGTGGCTCTTTAATAAATGTTGGCAGATTGGGATAGGTTTGCATGCCGTTACCGCTGGTCAGCTCCCAATGTTTTTAAGCTGCGGCCTGGACCCAGGGCCATATGGCCAGGCTCAAGTGACTTTACTATTGAATCAGCGTAGCAGTAGCAACCCTCCCCCGTTCCCAACCCCCACTGTGCTGAGCATTACTCTGGGAGCTGAAAAAAGACAGTACTGGGTGAAAAACGAACACAACCCAGTCACTGAAAAGTTCACATTTTCATATGGCATTCGGGACAATGGGAAATGTCATGGGAAATCTCCACCGACAGCCACGGAGCAGTACTTTTGACTAATCGCCTAATGGATTTATGAATAGCGTAAATGTAGCAGCAAGAAGATTGTGTATGTCTGTCTGTGTGCTTGCTTACTGGTCCTTACTGTTACTGGGAACAGTTGTAAAGGCCCTCCGTAACCTCAGAGGTGGGATGAGTTTAACAACGGTAATCAATGACATTTGGAACCAGATAACAGAGTTCGGTGGAGCCTATCAACTAATCTGTTATTTACTACCTGTATCACCCCTGACCCTGCTAAATAATTGTGTTGTTTCCACAAAATGTGTCCCCCAAATAACTGGTGTCACTTTTTGGTGCCAACCTTGGCTGATACCGCACTTATAGATGAGATGTCCTTGCAAGTTGAGTAAAAATCAAGTCTCAGTTCACATAACCAAGTGACGGAACAGCCTGAAATAGATTTCGCCTTAGCACCTCGTTTATGAATTCTACCAGGGCTAACAATAATCTCCCAGGATCGACATATATAAAGAAATACAAGATGTTGGGCCAACACCATAGGGCTCCCAAGAGGAACAGGCAGGCATGCAGAGTTATATCTCTCTCACCATCATTACAGTTTAACAATGCAGGATCATTGTTCTTCAAATAATAGTTAGAATTCTTGTTTTGTGTCTACTTTCCAACCCGTGTTCAACTAGCAAAATGACACAACTGATAAGGCAACTATCTTCTTCTTCACTGGGTTCAACTGTTGTTGTCAAGATATGTCATCCACTCATTAGTCAAGATTTGTTTTAAAGAACTGGTTTAAAGAAGAAAAGGGAAATGTTTAGATGTTGTTGTGGATGACATGTTGGCTCCAATTCACACCACTAGGGTATACTACGGTATACTAGGGTGAACACAGTAACCATGTACTCTACCATGTCCAAGGTCTATAAGGACAGTCATCCTCACTTGGAAACACAAGGAAATCTGACCGATTAAGATTCTGGAGGTTGTTCCCGATTTTGCCATTGCAAACGTAATCACCAAAGCATATATACATATATATATATATATATATATATATATATATATATATATATATATAATATTTATTTATTTATTTATTATCTAACCTTTATTTAACTAGGTAAGTCAGTTAAGAACAAATTCTTATTTACAATGAAGGCCTACACTGGCCAAACCCGGACGATTGTGCGCCCCCCTTTGGGACTCCCAATCACAGCCAATGATGAAATATGACTTTCCATAAGTGAAATAGGCTATTCCCACTAGGCACAAACTGTTTTTTATTTTTTTATAAAAAATGTTGTACATTTTTTCTCCCCAATTGGTAATCGCATTCTTGTCCCATCGATGCAACTCCCCTACGGACTCGGGAGATGCAAAGGTCAAGAGCCATGCGTCCTCCAAAACACAACCCTGCCGAGCCACAGTGCTTCTTGACACACAGCTCACTTAACACTTCCATGTTAAGCGAGCTGTGTGTCAAGAAGCACTGTGGCTCGGCCGCACCAATTTGTTGGAGGAAACATCGTCCAACTGGCGACCGTCGTCAGCTTGCAGGCACCTGGCCTGCCACAAGGAGTCGCTAGAGCGCGATGGGACAAGGAAATCCTGGCCGGCCAAACCCTCCCCTAACTCGGACAATGCTGGGCCAACTGTGCGCCGGCTCATGGGTCTCCCGGTCACAGCCGGCTGTGACACAGCCTGAGATCGAACCCGGGGCTGTAGTAACGCCTCAAGCACTGCGATGCTGTGCCTTAGACCGCTGCACCACTCGGAAGGCTGATGTTTTTTTATGAGATCATAATCAATCAATTTGACACTCATTTGATTTACACACAAAAAGGCAATTGTCAAAAACATTATCACCATGTCATCCAACAATGTTGTGTATGGACAGAATAGCGTACACTTGGATTGTGTTAGACAACCACAAACCTTTAAATTGAGATTTTACTTGTGTGTGGTCCATTGAAGCTTTTCTTGCAAAATATGGTGTAGTAGCCTAATTGGCAGTTAACCTCATATGCATGCAGCATGATTTTAAACCATTCTTTAATTTCTGAAATGTCATTCCCGTAATTGCTGGACTATTAAGCGCACCTGAATATAAACCGCACCCACTGAATTATAAAAAAATATGTATTTTGAACATAAATAAGCCGCACATGTCTATAAGCCGCAGGTGCCTACCGGTACATTGAAACAAATTAACTTTACACAGCCTTTAAACGAAACACGGCTTGTAACAAAATAAATAGGCTTTAACGGAACACAGCTTGTAACAAAAATTAAAACAGTAGCCTACCAAGAAAGCCATTGGTCACCATCTTCCTCCTCCTGTGCACTGAAACCACTGAAGTCATCTCCTTCTGTGTCGGTGTTGAATAGCCTCAGAATTGCTTCATCCGATGTTGGATCGTTTTTATTGTCGCTCTAGTCACTTTCATCCGGAGGCAAATACCCCGCTGAGCTCATGCTGCCCCTTCAACACGCAGCAGTCCAGCCTTTCGAAATCCGTTGATGATAGTGGATTTTTTGACAATCCTCCACGCTGTCAGGACCCACTGGCAGACTAGACCAAAAGATGCTCTTCGCCTGCGACCCGTTTTGGTGAAGGATTTCTCCCCACTTGTCATCCAAGCCTCCCACTGAACAAGGAGCGCCACCTTAAATGCACGATTTACACTGATGTCGAGTGGCTGCAAATACTTTGGGCCATCTGCTTTTCTTCCCTCTGAAAGCTTTTGTTGTCTTTCTGCACTGAGTCAGTTCCTCACGCTGCGGTTTCCAACGTCTTATCATCGACTCACTAAGGCCAAGCTCCCATGCAGCAGCTCTATTTCCTTTTCCAACAGCCAGATGTATCGCCTTCAAGCTGCATCATATGCATTTCTCCGTGTCTTTGCCATGATGAGGGTGACAAAATTACTACCGTAATCAGAATGATGGGAAGTTTGAGCGCGCTCGATTTACATCACATTATGTGACGGTGCTCAGTTTTTTGGCGGCATGAATCTTGTGAAAGTGGGAAAAATCCATAAATTAGCCGTGTCATTGCATAAACCACGAGGTTCAAAGTGTGGGAATAAAGTAGCGGCTTATAGTCCGGAAATTACGGTAGTCATGAGATATGATTTAAGGAAAGCAAAACCTGCTAGCTAGACATTCAGAGAAACATGGACTTTCTGAAGCACATTAGCATTAGTATGTCGTTCCCATAGCAACGATAAAAACATTCCCTAACCAGAAACCGTGGATTGATGGCAGCATTCGCGTGAAACTGAAAGCGCGAACCACTGCTTTTAATCAGGGCAAGGTGTCTGGTAACATGACTGAATACAAACAGTGCAGCTATTCCCTCCGCAAGGCTATCAAACAAGCTAAGCGTCAGTACAGAGACAAAGTAGAATCTCAATTCAACGGCTCAGACACAAGAGGCATGTGGCAGGGTCTACAGTCAATCACGGACTACAAGAAGAAACCCAGCCCAGTCACGGACCAGGATGTCTTGCTCCCAGGCAGACTAAATAACTTCTTTGCCCACTTTGAGGACAATACAGTGCCACTGACACGGCCTGCAACAAAAACATGCGGTCTCTCCTTCACTGCAGCCGAGGTGAGTAAGACATTTAAACGTGTTAACCCTCGCAAGGCTGCAGGCCCAGACGACATCCCCAGCCGCGCCCTCAGAGCATGCGCAGACCAGCTGGCCGGTGTGTTTACGGACATATTCAATCAATCCCTATACCAGTCTGCTGTTCCCACATGCTTCAAGAGGGCCACCATTGTTCCTGTTCCCAAGAAAGCTAAGGTAACTGAGCTAAACGACTACCGCCCCGTAGCACTCACCTCCGTCATCATGAAGTGCTTTGAGAGACTAGTCAAGGACCATATCACCTCCACCCTACCTGACACCCTAGACCCACTCCAATTTGCTTACCGCCCAAATAGGTCCACAGACGATGCAATCTCAACCACACTGCACACTGCCCTAACCCATCTGGACAAGAGGAATACCTATGTGAAAATGCTGTTCATCGACTACAGCTCGGCATTCAACACCATAGTACCCTCCAAGCTCGTCATCAAGCTCGAGACCCTGGGTCTCGACCCCGCCCTGTGCAACTGGGTACTGGACTTCCTGACGGGCCGCCCCCAGGTGGTGAGGGTAGGCAACAACATCTCCTACCCGCTGATCCTCAACACGGGGGCCCCAAAAGGGTGCGTTCTGAGCCCTCTCCTGTACTCCCTGTTCACCCACGACTGCGTGGCCACGCACGCCTCCAACTCAATCATCAAGTTTGCGGTCGACAACAGTGGTAGGCTTGATTACCAACAACGACGAGACGGCCTACAGGGAGGAGGTGAGGGCCCTCGGAGTGTCGTGTCAGGAAAATAACCTCACACTCAACATCAACAAAACTAAGGAGATGATTGTGGACTTCAGGAAACAGCAGAGGGAACACCCCCATACCCACATCGATGGAACAGTGGTGGAGACGGTAGCAAGTTTTAAGTTCCTCGGCATACACATCACAGACAAACTGAATTGGTCCACTCACACAGACAGCGTCGTGAAGAAGGCGCAGCAGCGCCTCTTGAACCTCAGGAGGCTGAAGAAATTCGGCTTGTCACCAAAAGCACTCACAAACTTCTACAGATGCACAATCGAGAGCATCCTGGCGGGCTGTATCACCGCCTGGTACAGCAACTGCTCCGCCCTCAACCGTAAGGCCATCC
Source organism: Oncorhynchus gorbuscha (assembly GCF_021184085.1). Taxonomy (NCBI): domain Eukaryota; kingdom Metazoa; phylum Chordata; class Actinopteri; order Salmoniformes; family Salmonidae; genus Oncorhynchus; species Oncorhynchus gorbuscha. Next base: position 16,388,160 of record NC_060198.1, read on the forward strand.
AGAGGGTAGTGAGGTCTGCACAACGCATCACCGGGGGCAAACTACCTGCCCTCCAGGACACCTACACCACCCAATGTTACAGGAAGGCCATAAAGATCATCAAGGACATCAACCACCCGAGCCACTGCCTGTTCACCCCGCTATCATCCAGAAGGCGAGGTCAGTACAGGTGCATCAAAGCTGGGACCGAGAGACTGAAAAACAGCTTCTATCTCAAGGCCATCAGACTGTTAAACAGCCACCACTAACATTGAGTGGCTGCTGCCAACACACTGACATTGACACTGACCCAACTCCAGCCACTTTAATAATGGGAATTGATGGGAAATGATGTAAATATATCACTAGCCACTTTAAACAATGCTACCTTATATAATGTTACTTACCCTACATTATTCATCTCATATGCATACATATATACTGTACTCTATATCATCGACTGCATCCTTATGTAATACATGTATCACTAGCCACTTTAACTATGCCACTTTGTTTACTTTGTCTACATACTCATCTCATATGTATATACTGTACTCGATACCATCTACTGTATGCTGCCCTGTACCATCACTCATTCATATATCCTTATGTACATATTCTTTATCCCCTTACACTGTGTATAAGACAGTAGTTTTGGAATTGTTAGTTAGATTACTTGTTGGTTATTACTGCATTGTCGGAACTAGAAGCACAAGCATTTCGCTACACTCGCATTAACATCTGCTAACCATGTGTATGTGACAAATACAATTTGATTTGATTTGAGCAACAATAGCGGAATCGGCAGGTCACCTTAAAAATAAAAAAAAGTCTGCCATTGAAACTAATGCAAACAGATGAAACTCGTGAAAATAAAGTCCCACAATAAGAACTACGGCACTAATATTTGTGCAAACTCTTTAGAATTGTAATCTGTGGGTGTCACGGAGTAGGCTGAATCCCCATTTTATGGACCCATGATCCATAGGTAAGGCTGTACATGCTCAATACACATACAGTAGGTTGACTGGTGAGTTTAAAAGGAAAATTCCACCCAAAACCACTCATTTCTTGAATTTACAGTGTTAAAAAAAACAAATATGTGAGAATAATATTTTTTGGTGAACAAATGTTTCCTTTTGGCATTATAACAAAGGTTGGTAGCAATAATGAAAATCGTTGTGGAGATATGTTGCATCTCAAGTCAATTACACAATCCACAATGCAATACTCTCCATGGGCTGGCTGGCTAACTAACTAGCAAACATAGCTACACTCAATAATACCAAAGAAATATCAGCATGTAACGTAGATAGTACGTGCATTTTGTTTAGGAAATTTTACAGCTATCAATTTAGAAGTCTACAATCTCAACCTGCAGATCGATGTGCCTCAGGGAGCGGAGTCTGACATTCGCAACGGCAGATATACTATGTGATGGGAAACGTTGCCCATGCTACGTCAATGGGCCGTGGGGTGAATACTGGGCGATTCTGGGACAAGGAGTGCTCTCAGTCAAGGAGTGAATGAGTCTATTGGCCGGTAGCTCAAAAAACCCAACATTAGCACGAACTTCGTCAACAAGAAGTACAACATTACACATCTTTTACGAGATGTTAGATAATCTGTGTATCTATCTGTAGTATCGTATAGTTTTGGATTCATAACTTTACGTACTATCTGGATTGCGTGACGATTAGCTTAGAAACCGCGTGAAGCATCATGACAACGTGAACGCGATTGGTCGACAGTCTGCTGCGTGGGGCGTTATACGTTCCTTCAGTCATTGGAATCCATATTTTGGTCAACTGCACCATGCAATACACCCTGGACTTTAGAGGCAGACAACAGGAAAAATGAGCTAGACCCTCCATTAAATTACACATTTCTCGAGGTACGAATATCACAAAAAGATTATCAATGACACAGTCGAGAGGAGACATACTCTCGAGTTATGACATCGGCCAGTATTGAAATCTAGCATGTATGATAGACATTTTGATCTAAAACTCTTATTCCTATTAAACTTCCAGTGTAGTGAGAGCGATTATCACTGTGCTAAATGATACCAGAAGGATTTCTGCATGCTTGATTGCCAATAACTCAGATGCACATGAAAACATGAAATAACCCATTGAATGAACAGAACATCACCCAGAGATGCACAAAAACAATATAACATTCAAAAAGGGGGTAACCTTTCCTTTAATATGTTGCTAATTTCAGTGGTTTCAGAGTCCCGCAATAAACTACGACAGCTAATATTTGTGAAAACTCTTTACAGTTCTGTGGGTGTCACTGACTACTAGGCTGATACCCCAATTTTAATGAACCCAAGATCCATAGGTAAGGCTGTACATTGCAATATATGTATGGCTCCATTGCAATTCTGAAGTCTATACATCCACAGTGCAATTTCAACTGATTTTTACTTTGTGTCAGATTAATTAGTTATTGTCTTTTGTTGAATGAAAACAACACTCCAACCTTGTTTAGCAGTATCTAGTACAATGGTGTCATGATTCCACAATGTTTATCTGTTTGCATCAGTTTCAATTGGGGACTTTTATTTTGAATGCAAACCGCCGATTCCACTATTGTTAATCACCCTAATGTTGTATACAACACTCGGGCCAGTAACCGAAACGTCGCTGATTTAAATCCCGATTTGACTAGGTCAAAAATTTGTCAAGGTTACCAGTACTTAACCGTAATTGCTCCTATAAATCTGCTAAATGACAAAAATAGTATTTACAGAACCTGCTATTCGTTACGTTGACTGTCAGTGTCCTAAAAACATGTTCAGATTTTGTGTGGTAATCCTTCCTTTGTCTCAATATAACAGAAATATGGATGGTTGGTATGGCTGAGGGACGAGATTCAACATAGCCCAAGGAGTAAGATCACATGCTAAACAATTCTGTCTTGTCTAATCGAAATCTCAATCATAACACGAACATAAAAGGAACATGTAGTCTGTTACAATAACTCACCGGCATCATATTGGCAACGTATCACATGCAACGTTGGCTACTGCTATCTTCGATTCGAGGATATTAAATCCCTCACGTATTCGATAATCCAACAGAGCAGTGACATCAGATCTAGTTTATTCCCTTTTCTTTCGCCCGTCTATTATACGCACGAGCGCCTCTCTAATTTGACATTCTCCCGTTCCACAATTATTGATGTTGTCTTTACTGGAGACCTGTTGCAATGGAACTGTAACAAGGCCCTTCTCAATGACAACGATCTATAATCTTGAAATTATTTCTTATGATTAGTCCGGTGACCACCTGATCGACATGGTTATTTGGCCCAACAATGTGCAAATGTGCAACCATGACTAATAGAACGGCAGAAATAGCCAATTGTACGTCCTTTGTTAAATCCAATTTTCAATCCATCTTTATCTCTATCTACTTACATTTTTAGACGATGTGTATCTAGAAGTGTACTTGCCCACTAGGAAAGGTATCGGTTGAATTAACAAACGTCGGCAACCCAACCCTGAAGCAGTGAGGCGTTCTGCGAATATAATAATGCTGCGTTCCTAACCAAGTGGGAAGGTGGTAATCAGGTCATTTTTTAAATTTTACCTTTATTTAACTAGGCAAGTCAGTTAAGAACAAATTCTTATTTTCAATGACGGCCTAGGAACAGTGGGTTAACTGCATTTCGTCTCATCGTTGTCAGTGATCAGGCCCACTGTTGTGGTACGCAGTCGTGGGTGAACAGGGAGTACAGGAGGGGATTAAGAACGCACCCCTGAGGGGCCCCAGTGTTGAGGATCATCATGGCAGATGTGTTGTTGCCTACCCTTACCACCTGGGGGCGGCCCGTCAGGAAGTCCAGGATTCAGTTGCAAAGGGAGGTGTTTAGTCTCAGGGTCCTTAGCTTAGTGATGAGCTCTGAGGGCACTATGGTGTTGAACACTGAGCTGTAGTTAATTAACAGCCTTCTCACGTAGGTGTTCCTTTTGTCCAAGTGGGAAAGGGCAGTGTGGAGTGGAATAGAGATTGCGTCGTCTGTGGATCTGTTGGGGCGGTATGCAAATTGGAGTGGGTCTAGGGCTCTGTGATGATGGTGTTGATGTGAGCCATGACCATCCTTTCAAAGCACTTCATGGCTACAGACGTGTGCTACGGGTCAGTAGTCATTTGGCCAGGTTACCTTGGTGTTCTTGGGCACAGAGACTATGGTGAACTATGGTGGTTTGCTTGAAACATGTAGGTATTACAGACTGGTTCAGGGACAGGTTGAAAATGCCAGTGAAGACACTTGCCAGTTGGTCAGCACATGCTCTGAGTACATGTCCTGCTAATGTGAGTTACAGATTTTTCATTCTCATTGAAAGCAAGTCTAAGAAGAGGTAGATCTGTTCTATGTACGCTATTTTGATGCTTCCCGTTCTTGAGTTTAGTCTTTGCTCTCTTACTTTCAGTTTTGTACACCAGCTTCAAAAAGCTGAAAATACAATATTTTGGGTTATTGAAAATATATTTCACAGTGGTTTAGATGTTAAAATGATTCTCTACATTGCTTGTTTTGTCTGGGCGTATACCCTGAAAGTCTCGCAACCCAATGGTTGCTTGTTCAAATCTCATCACGGATAACTTTAGCATTTTAACTAATTAGCAACTTTGCAACTACTTACAACTTTTTAAGCTACTTAGCATGTTAGCTAACCCTTCCCCTAACTCTTCAACCTAACTCATAACCTTAACCTCTAGCCTAGCTAATGTTAGCCACCTAGCTGATGTTAGCATTAGCCACCCAGCCACCTAGCTAATGTTAGCAACAACAAATTGGAATTCGTAACATATCATACATTTTGCACATTTGTAACATATACGAATTGTAATTTGTAAGAGATCATACGAACTGAATGATGGACATCCACAAATTAATACTTAACATACTAAATGTAACACATACTAATTGGGAGTGTCCCGGATTTACATTTACTATGTTAAGTCTACCCCTGAGTCCAGGTTGGTTATAGAGGTCCTTTTCCTTTGTCAATGACATCAGAGTTGAGTTGAGAGAAGTGAGTGCTTATGTCGCGTTCAGATGCTAGTCGGAACTAGGAAACAATGTCATTTCCGACATGCTGATTCATTGAAAGCAGCAGGTGTATAACTACAACCAGCTAGGAAGTCGGGAATTTCAGAGTTTCCTAGTTCCGACTAGCATGTGAAAGCGTCATAAGCATCCACCCACCCATTAGAGATGATAGACGAGTTTCCCAGTAATTACCAGTTGGAGGGCCGGTTCAAATGGATTTTTCCAATCATATGTTAAATACCACCTTGCCACTTGGTTGTGAACGCAGCTTAATCCCCCCTGGCATCAATAAACTCCTCCTTGTTTCACCGTTTTGGGATGTGTCTTCTACCGCCCCCCTGACAATGTGTTGAAAAGCGGGATGTCCACAGTAGCATCGAAATCCAGGTACAATGTAATGTAGTTTAGGGAAGTTCAACCTGTAAATCTGGTCTGAATGGTTGCTTTAATACAGTAAGCATAATATAATTCACGTTGTTTTCTATTCTATATGCATAGTGGGAATGTATATGTTAGAGGTTACAAACATTATCATCAGCATAGAGCCCCACAGTGGAGGTGTTATAACACCCATAAAAGCTAGCAGTCCAACGGAAATGGTTCCAATCGTTTTTCCACCATCCATTTTTCCCATAGGGGATTTTAGTAACACTTAAAATAAGTGCTGTGTTTCGTGTAGGCTTACCCTGGCGTGACGTTTTGATAACCATGGAAATCTCTCTCCGACAAGGTGACTTTTATGGATATTATGACTCACACTGTGCTACTTTATAGGGTCGTATCTCTCCTCCCGCTTAATGTCATGCGGCTTTCAAGTGCTAGTCGGAACAAGGAAATTCTGAAATGTTTGACTTGCTAACTGGATGAACACAGCACTTATATAGCTACAAATTTAGCAAGTTGAACATTTCTGAGTTTCCTAGATTCTGACTGCACTAAACCATTTCTGTATGGACCTCACTTTGTGCACAGAGACATTGTCATGCGGAAACAGGAAATGTCCTTCGCCAAACTATTGCCGAAGAACCGGGACATTTTCAGCTTCCAGGAATTGTGTACAGATCCTTGCAACATGAGGCCGTGCATGATCATGTTAAAACACGAGGTAATGGCAGCGGATGAATGGCACGACAATGGGCCTCAGGATCTCCTCACAGTATCTCTGTGCATTCAAATTGCCATCAATAAAATGCAATTGTGTCTGTTGTCCGTAGCTTATGCCTACCCATACCATAACCCTACCGCCACCATGAGGCACTCTGTTCACAACATTGACATCAGCAAAACGCTCGCCCACACAACGCCAAACTATCTGCCATCTGCCCGGTACAGTTGAAACTGAGATTCATCCCTGAAGAGCACACTTCTCCAGTGTGTCAGTGGCCATCGAAGGTGAGAATGTACCCTCTGAAGTCAGTTACGACGCTGTACTGCAGTCAGGTCAAGACAATGGTGAGGACGACGAGCACACAGATGAGCTTCCCTGAGACAGTTTCTGACAGTTTGTGCAGAAATTCTTCTGTTGTGCAAACCCACAGTTTCATCAGCTGTCTGGGTGGCTGTTCTCAGACGATCCCGCAGGGGAATATTCTTTTTTATTTATTTATTTATCCTGTATTTTACGAGGCAAGTCAGTTAAGAACAAATTCTTATTTACAATGACGGCCTAGGAACAGTGGGTTAACTGCCTTTATTCAGGGGCAGAACGGCAGATTTTTACCTTTCAGTTACTGGTCCAACACTCTAACCACTAGGCTACCTGCCGCCCCCAAAAAAGAAGAAGAAGAAGCCGGATGTGGAGGTCCTGGGCTGGCGTGGTTACATGTAGTCTGTGGTTGTGAGGCCGGTTGGACGTACTGACAAATTCTCTAAAACAACGTTGGAGGTGACTTATGGTAGAGAAATCAACATTGAATTCTCTAGCAACAGCTCCAGTCGACATTTGTCGTGGAAGTTCTAAAGAATCAGGAGATTCTTGTTAACAAGGGAGCAGGTCCATGCAACACACACATATATGGTGAATAGATTGAGTGCTCAAATAATACAGAAACGCAAGGGGTTTATATAGAAACCCCAACATTTCTTGGTCATGGTTGGTTCCACTCCTCCCCGGCAGATCAGGGCATCATAAACGACCTTGTTTTCTTCTTGTGGCCAGGTGTATCGGGTGTGTGAGGTAATAGCGGACAAACAAGTGATAACGGCAGTTCCGTTTACTCCTTCCTCTACCAAGCTAGACTTCTATCTCTTCTATCTCCCCACAGCTGTGCCCTTGGACGATAGTAAAATAACAGGATGGACTGAAGAACTGTGGTCACTCTCAGAGGCTCTTTGTCTTAAGTCGTGTGACCAGGTTTCTCAGAAGCAAAGATGATTGAAAACAGTACAGGTCTATCTGTTCTTCAAGTGTATTTCTATCCCATGTACTTGACTACACGCCTAGACCAGCTGCGGGGAGTGAATGTGGAAGAGATTAACCATCCTTTCTCAGAAGCACAGCATTGGCATTAAATAAATGTATTTACCGATGTTAAGCATATTAATAGTTAAATATTAATATTAAACAAAAAAGGTAAATACTTAATTTTTCTCTCACACATTCCTGCAGTCTTACCAATTGCATGCTCCCTCAAAACTTGAGACATCGGTGGCAATGTGTTGTGTCACAAAACTGCACAGCTTAGAGCGGCCTTTTATTGTCCCCAGCACAAGGTGCACCTGTGTAATGATTATGCTGTTTAATCAGCTTCTTCATATTCCACACCTGTCAGGTGGATGGATTTTCTTGGCAAAGGAGAAATGCTCACAAATAGGGATGTAAACACATTTGTGTACAAAATTGGAGAGATAAGCTTTTTGTGCGTTTGGTAAATTCCAGAAATAAAAATTCAGCTCATGAAACATGGGACCAACGCTTTACATGATGTGTTTATATATTTTTTCAATATACATTATAATGCCTTTGCCTATCGTGGAAATTGTGTAGATTACCTCACAATGCCATACACGCTGCTAATTTCGATCAGCCTCATTTAACTATCCACGGTGTATTTTAGAATGTATGGTTTCCGAGCTGATAACTGTAGGCTATTTGCGCAAAATGAATGCAAGTGGTGGACCTCGGATACTGGAACAGAACCTCGTTGTCCGCCATATTTCAATTTGCCAGGAATAGCTCACAACTCCCAGGTCCATCAAGCACAAGGCTACAGGCTACTTGCCCAACTGACATTTGACATTTAAGTATTACTGTAGCACAGTGGGATAGGCTGAAATCGGTTGATTTTAGGTCAAGGAAAAATGTAGGTCGGCCATAATTTGGGCACTTTACAGTGCTTTCGGAAAAGTATTTAGACTCCTTCACTTTTTCCAGATTTTTTTAAACGTTGCAGCCTTATTCTAAAATGTAGCAAATTATTTTTTTCCCTCAATCAACACACAATAACCCATAATGGCTCCTGAGTGGCACAGTGGTCTAGGGCACTGCATCTCAGTGCTAGAGGCGTCACTACAGACCCTCGTTCAATCCTGGGCTGTACGACAACCGGCTGTGATTGGGAGTCCCATAGGACGGCGCACAATTGGCCCAGCATCGTCCGGGTTAGGGGAGGGTTTGGCCAGGGTAGGCCAAAGTCTTAACTGACTTGCCTAGTTAAATAAAAGGTTAAAAACAATTTTTGCAAATGTATTAAAAATAAGAAACCGTATATACTTCATTTACAGATGTATTCAGATCCTTTGCTATGAGATTCGAAATTGAGCTCAAGTGCATACTGTTTCCATTGATCATCCTTGGAATGTTTGTACAACTTGATTGGAGTAAACCTGTGGTAAATTAAATTGATTGGACATGATTTGGAAAGGCACACACCTGTCTATATAAGATCCCACAGTTTACAGTGCATGTCAGAGCAAAAACCAAGCCATGTGGTCGAAGGAATTGTCCGTAGAGCTCCGAGACAGGATTGTGACGAGGCACAGATCTGGGGAAGGGTACCAAAGAAATTCTGCATCATTCTCAAATGGAAGAGCTTTGGAACCACCAAGAATCTTCCTAGAGCTGGCTGCCCAGCCAAACTGAGCAATCGGGGAGAAGGACCTTGGTCAGGGGGGTTACCAAGAACCTGATGGTCACTTTGAGATGTAGAGATGGGAGAACCTTGCAGAAGGACAACCATCTCTGCAGCACAACACCAAGCAGGTCTTTATGGTAGAGTGGCCAGACGGAAGCCACTCTTCAATAAATGGCACATGACAACCAAATGTCAGATGTGGGACTCTCAGACCACGAGAAACAAGATTCTCTGGTCTGATGAAACCAAGATTGAACTATTTGGCCTGAATGCCAAGCATCACATTTGGAGGAAACCTGGCACCATCCCTACGGTGAAGCATGTTGGTGGCAGCATTATGCTGTGGAGATGTTTTCCAGTGACAGGGACTGGGAGACTAGTCAGAATCAAGGGAAAGATGAACGGAGCAAAGTACAGTGAGATACTTGATGAACACCTGCTCCAGAGCGCTCAGACTGGGGTCGCCGGTTCAACTTCCAACATGACAACGAGCCTAAGCACACAGCCAAGACAACGCATGAATGGCTTCAGGACAAGTCTCTGAATGTCGTTCAGCGGCCCAGCCAGAGCACAGACTTAATCCCGAACATCTCTGGAGAGACCTGAAAATATATGTGCAGCGATGCTCCCCATCCAACCTGACAGAGCTTGAGAGGATCTGCAAAGAAGAATGGGAGAAACTCCCCAAATACAGGTGTGCCAAGATTGTAGCATTATACCCAAGAAGACTCGAGGCTGTAATCGCTACCAAAGGTGTTTCAACAAAGTACAGAGTAAAGGATCTGAATACTTACTATGTAAATGTGATATTTCAGTTTTTTATTTGTAATAAAAGTGCAACATTTCTAAACATGTTTTTGCTTTGTCATTATGGGGTATTGTGTGTAGATTGAGGGGAAAAAAAAACATTTAATCAATTTCAGAATAAGGCTAATGTAATAAAGTTTGGAAAAAGTCAAGGGGTCTGTATACTTTCCAAATGCACTGTAAATGATAAAAGCCTACCCTACTGTAATCAATTGCACACAACCAACCAGCTAACATGTTATTTCACATTACAGATCAAATAGTCTTTTAGGGGTACGTAAATCCATGACTCTTGCATTTAAAGATGCACTATGCAGAAATCACTCCCTCATTTCCTGGTTGCTAAAAGTATAATAGGTCGGGTCGCCCAAAAAGTAACATATTCTAGCTTTAACATACGGCTCACATAAACCTACACATAATAAACCATAGGCCTATAATTAATAGACTGAGACTAGAAGGGGGGTTAAGTGCAAGATGTTGGGTTTCAGGTGATTTCGGAAGATGGCTTCAGGGGGAAGGTGGTTCCACCATTGGACAGGGGTGTAAAGTACTTGAAAGTACTACTTAAGTAATTATTTTTGGGTATCTAAACTTTACTTAACTATTTATACTATTGACTACTTTTTCTTCACTACATTCCTAAAGAAAATACTAATTTTACTCTGTTTTCCCTGACACCCAAAAGTACTTGTTACATTTTGAATGCTTAGCAGGCCAGGAAAATGGTCCAATTCACACACTTATTTTGAGAACATCCCTGATCATCCCTACTGCCCCTGATCTGACAGATTCACTAAACACATGCTTCATTTGTAAAAGTGTTGGAGCGTGCCCCTGGCTATCCATTTGTTTTAAATGGTGCTGTCTGATTTGCTTAATATAAGGAATTTGAAATGATTTATACTTTTACTTTTGATACTTACTTACCAAATCATTTTAGACTTTTACTCAAGTAGTATTTTACTGGGTGACATTCACTTTTACTTTAGTCATTTTCTATTAAGGTATCTTAACTTTTACTCAAGTATGATAATTGGGTACTCTTTTCACCATTGCCATTGGGGTTCCAGGACAGAGAAGAGTTTGGACTGGGCTGAGCAGGAATTGCCCTCCTGTTGGGAGTGGGAGGGCGAAGAGACCAGATGTGGTAGAACAGAGGGCTCGGGTTGGGGTGTAATGCTTGCTATGAAATCTGATTGTGTATGCATATTTAGGCCAGGGCTTGACTTGGACTGAAATAGGTGCCAGTACTCATTTTGGGTGCCGGTACCAGTTATATTTAGGTGCAGGAACTCCTAATTACTTTGGAGCTAATATTCTACAGGAGGAGCAAGAACTCAGTTATGGTGAGCTCCTGCCCAAGTCAAGTACTGTGCTTAGGTAAAAAGACAAATAATGTTCCGGTGGGAACAACTAGTCGAGCTCAATCTGATTGGGTGGGCCTTAGCCCACCCGTACCTACGCACCTGCTGTGGCAGACTTTTGTTTCTCATTACTGCTTAGCATGTCCCTGGCATTTTGATTCACTCAATCATGCTGCCACTTCTTGTAAATGCACGTTTACGTAGTCTCCGAGGCATTTCTCGGGGCACACTTAATAGGCTAATGGGTTTCTTGACATTAGGGAATCTTAATCACTATCATATATATTTAGACTAACTTGGCCTGTTTGCACAACAACAAGCAATGGGAAGATATCAGAACAGGGACATTGGGGAATAATAACATATTGTTCGGGATACATTTGTACTGTAGTGAAGCTATCTCTATAGTAATGCAAGGTCTCTCATAATCATCCATTGCTATGGAAATGCTGGGATGTGTTGTTCTATGTAAATGATGTTTAATGTAAAGATTCAACAATGATGGTGATATGATTTGGATTACAAGGCTATACTCATTCCATGTTACACACAGACATTCAACCATGCAAATTGGCTGGGTTATTATTTATTTAGACATCACACATTATAGGCTTACTCTTATCCAGACATCATATACATTCTCACTAAATCACATCCAATATCACACATCAACCTACTCAGATCTACTACACACATAATATCTTGACTTCATTTTCTAACATCTGTGGCATTGGCTCAAAGGCAAGGGAATAAAATATATATATAGCTAGAACCTGTTTCTTCAATTCTAAACATCAGACATTTTAAATCTCATAATACCTCAAATGGCAGTAACTTTACAAGCACTAATTATGGAACATTTAGACTGAGAATAGTATCTAGTTATGGTAAGGGGTGAAATAAGTATAGCCAGTTTGAATTGTAACTGCTTAGCAGATTATAAAGAAAGAAGATCAGTCTTTACGTGGATAAAAGAAAAGCAATATAACATATATTGTTTACAGGAAACTCACTCTACATCCTTAGATGAAGTTGCATGGAAAAAGGAACGGGGGGCGAAATAATTTGTCAAGGACAAAGGAACTCAAAATGTGTGATGATATTAATTAACAAAAATGTCGATCTGAATTTGTAAATAATCAGGAATGGAAGGTGGCTCCTTTTGAATATGAAAGTGGATGAAAAACAGATTTGGCTCATTAATCTATATGGTCCAAATCAGGATGATCCACACTTGAACTTACAGACAACAAACGATCAAATCATTATGATGGGAGACTATAACACAGTGTAAAGTACATTAATGGACCGTAAAGGAAATCACTCTACAAACTATCATCACAGTGCCCTTAAGGAAATCACAAATATGATGGACACATTAGAAATATTGGATATTTGGAGACTTAAATCAAGATAGTCGTCTTGACTACGTTCTTGTCTCTTTCTCTCTAATATCAAAGGTTAAAATAGTATTGATAGGAGACAGGTTTGATTTCACTATTATTAAAACAAGACCCAGATAATAATAATAATAAAATACAAAGACCCAGTCCATCTAAAAAAACTGGAGGCCTCTCACACTTTAATGTTGTGATGCGAAATGCATAGCACTCAGAATTAAAAAGGTTTTTACCAGGTATTGTTTATCCTGATCAGACAGGCTTTTAAAAGGATGAAACATTGGAGATAATATACGACAACTACTAGAAATAATAGAACATGAAACATCGAAGAAGCCAGGCTTGGTATCTATAGTGGATTTTTGAAAAGGCCTTTGATAAAGTAAGACTGGATTGTATTTATAAATGCCTGGATTTTTTCAATTTAGGCGAGTCTCTTATGAAATGGGTAAACGTAGTGTATAGCAACCCTAGGTGTAAAATATTTAGAGGATTAGAAATTCAAGGCTTAAAAACGAAGGTGTCCATGTATGCAGATGACTCATGTTTTATATTAAGTCCGCAAGCTAGAAACCTGCAATGTCTCATTGAAGACTTAGATAACTTTTCTGGGCTAAAACCTAATTATGATAAGTGTACAATCCTATGTATCGGATGTTAAAAAAAGACTACTTTTACATTACCCTGCAGTTTACCTACAGTTGAAGTCAGAAGTTTACATACACCTTAGCCAAATACATATAAACTCAGTTTTTCACAATTCCTGACATTTAATCCTAGTAAAAATTCCCTGTTTTAGGTCAGTTAGGATCACTACTTTTTTGACCCAATTGATGTCAATTAGCCTATCAGAAGCTTAAAAGCCATGACATTTTCAGGAATTTTCCAAGCTGTTTAAAGGGACAGTTAACTTAGTGTATGTAAAAATGACATGTGTCATGCACAACGTAGATGTCCTAACCAACTTTCCAAAACTATAGTTTAACAATAAATTTGTGGAGTGGTTGAAAAACGAGTTTTAATGACTCCAACCTAAGTTTATGTAAACTTCCGACTTCAACTGTATAGAATGGGCAGACTGTGAAGTAGATTTACTTGGTATTCATATCACAAAATATATAAATGAGCTCTCCACAGTGAATTTCAATAGAAAACTTAGTAAAAATAGACAAGGTCCTGCAACCATGGACAAGTAAATAGCTGTCTATTTATGGAAAAATTACACTGATTAACTCATTAGTTATATCTCAATTTACTCACTTTTGGCGCTGCAAGCTCCTGATGATTAGTTTTCAAATCATATGAGCAAAGAATTTTTCACTTTATCTGAGATGCTAAACAGAGTCACCAAGCTTCACGTCACAGTTTTGGAGGGAGTTCTGTCAACGTGTTTCCCTGCCATCCCCATCTCGACCAGACAGGATAAAGCGTGCATATCTATGTAATGAATATGAACTGGGTGGGTTGAGATTATTAAATATAAAAGCACTAAACTGCTCTCGAAAAGCTTCACTTACACAAAAGTTTTACTTGAACCCTATATTGTTCTCAAGTAGATTACTATGAAAAGGTCAACCATTGTTTAAAAAAGGCCTTTTTGCAGATTGCCATGTCTCATTTTCGATGAATTGATAATGAACTTTTTCAGAGTATATACAGTGGGGCAAAAAAGTATTTAGTCAGCCACCAATTGTGCAAGATCTCCCACTTAAAAAGATGAGAGAGGCCTGTAATTTTCATCATAGGTACACTTCGATTATGACAGACAAAATTAGGGGAAAAAAATCCAGAAAATCACATCGTAGGATTCTTAAATTAATTTATTTGCAAATTATGGTGGAAAATAAGTATTGGTCAATAACAAAAGTTTATCTCAATACTTTGTTATATACACTTTGTTGGCAATAACAGAGGTCAAATGTTTTCTGTAAGTCCTCACAAGGTTTTCACACACTGTTGCTTGTATTTTGGCCAATTACTCCATGCAGATCTCCTCTAGAGCAGTGATGTTTTGGGGCTGTTGCTGGGCAACACAGACTTTCAACTCCCTCCAAAGATTTTCTATGGGGTTGAGATCTGGAGACTGGCTAGGCCACTCCAGGACCTTGAAACGCTTCTTACGAAGCCACTCCTTCGTTGCCCGGGCGGTGTGTTTGGGATCATTGTCATGCTGAAAGACCCAGCCACGTTTCTTCAATGCCCTTGCTGACGGTAGGCTTTGTTACTTTGGTCCCAGCTCTCTGCAGGTCATTCACTAGGTCCCCCCGTGTGGTTCTGGGATTTTTGCTCACCGTTCTTGTGATCATTTTGACCCCACGGGGTGAGATCTTGCGTGGAGCCCCAGATCGAGGGAGATTATCAGTGGTCTTGTATGTCTTCCATTTCCTAATAATTGCTCCCAAAGTCGATTTCTTCAAACCAAGCTGCTTACCTATTGCAGATTCAGTCTTCCCAGCCTGGTGCAGGTCTACAATTTTGTTTCTGGTGTCCTTTGACAGCTCTTTGGTCTTGGCCATAGTGGGGTTTGGAGTGTGACTGTTTGAGGTTGTGGACAGGTGTCTTTTATACTGATAACAAGTTCAAACAGGTGCCATTAACACAGGTAACGAGTGGAGGACAGAGGAGCCTCTTAAATAAGAAGTTACAGGTCTGTGAGAGCCAGAAATCTAGCTTGTTCGTAGGTGACCAAATACTTATTTTCCACCATAATTTGCAAATAAATTTATAAAAAAATCCTACAATGTGATTTTCTGATTTTTTTTTCTAATTCTGTCTGTCATAGTTGAAGTGTACCTATGATGAAAATTACAGGCCTCTCTCATATTTTTAAGTGGGTGAACTTGCACAATTGGTGGCTGACTAAATACTTTTTTGCCCCACTGTATATTTGTCAAACAAGCACTGCAGCTGGTTACAATTTCACCCCCCTGAAAAGACAGAACAAATATCACAACAAATATTATGGTTGAACTCAATTGTGCTGGTTGATAAAATACCTACATTTATGGAAAACATGTCTGAAAGTGGTATTTTGTTTTTAAATTATATTGTAAATTGGAATGGTCTTTCATGGAGTTATCATAATTGTATGAGAAGGTCTGCTGAATCACACCAATTGATTACACCCCAAAAATTAAGGAGGCAGTGAACTTATCTGTCTGCCCAATTTAAATCATCAAACTGACAGAGGAATAAAAATAGCATAAATAGGAAAGTATACCAGTTTCATTTGAGTACCAGGACGTTGACAGCTGTGCCATACAGATAGCAAAATAGCTGGGAAGAGATTTTTGATGTACTGATTCCATGGTACAGGGTATATGAGTTGATACATAAAACAACGCAATATTCAAGACTTCGTGCTTTTCAGCTACGATGTTGGTACAGAATTCTTGCCACCAACAAAATTGAATATTTGGGGCAGCTCTGCAGATTTTGTTGTGAGGATACAGAATCAATAGACCACTTGTTTTGATATTGCCCTCAAGTAGCCAGTTTCTGGTCTCAGGTTCAGGAAGGGCTGAAAAAGCATAATATTAATCTAAAATTGACTATAGAAATTAGAGGTCGACCGATTAATCGGAATGGCCGATTAATTAGGGCCGATTTCAAGTTTTCATAACAATCAGAAATCTGTATTTTTGGATGCCGATTCCCCCCCCCCACAACTTTATTTAACGAGGCAAGTCAGTTAAGAACACATTATTATTTTCAATGACGGCCTAGCTGCCTTGTTCAGGGGCAGAACGACACATTTTTTACCTTGTCAGCTCAGGGATTCAATCTTGCAACCTTATGGTTAACTAGTCCAACACTCTAACCACCTGCCTTACGAGGAGCCTGCCTGTTACGCGAATGCAATAAGAAGCCAAGGTAAGTTGCTAGCTAGCATTAAACTTATCTTATAAAACACAATCAATCAATCATAATCACTAGTTATAACTACACATGGTTAAAGATATTACTAGTTTATCTAGCGTGTCCTGCGTTGCATATAATCGATGCGGTGCGCATTCGCGAAAAAGGACTGTCGTTGCTCCAACGTGTACTTAACCACAAACCTCAATGCCTTTCTTAAAATCAATCCACAGAAGTATATATTTTTAAACCTGCATATTTAGCTAAAAGACAGGTTAGTAGGCAATATTAACCAGGTGAAATTGTGTCACTTCACTTGCGTTCATTGCACGCAGAGTCAGGGTATATGCAAGTTTGGGCCGCCTGGCTCGTTGCGAACTAATTTGGCAGAATTTTACGTAATTATGACATAATATTGAAGGTTGTACAATGTAACAGCAATATTTAGACTTAGGGATGCCACCATTCGATAAAATACGGAACGTTTCCGTATTTCACAGAAAGAATAAACGTTTTGTTTTCGAAATTATAGTTTCCGGATTCAACCATATTAATGACCTAAGGCTCGTATTTCTGTGTTATTATGTTATAACTAGGTCTATGATTTGATAGAGCAGTCTGACTGAGCGACGGTAGGCACCAGCAGGCTCGTAAGCATTCATTCAAACAGCACTTTTATGCGTTTTGCCAGCAGCTCTTTGCTGTGCTTAAAGCATTGAGCTGTTTATGACTTCAAGTGTATCAACTCCCGAGATTAGGCTGGTGTAACTGATGTGAAATGGCTGGCTAGTTAGCGGGGTGCACGCTAATAGTGTTTCAAACGTCACTCGCTCTGAGACTTGGAGTATTTGTTCCCCTTGCTCTGCAAGGGCCGCGGCTTTTGTGGAGTGATGGGTAATGATGCTTCGAGTGTGGCTGTTGTCGATGTGTTCCTGGTTCGAGCCCAGGTAGCGGCGAGGAGAGGGATGGAAGCTATACTGTTAAACTGGCAATACTATAGTGCCTATAAAAACATCCAATAGTCAAAGGTATATGAAATACAAATCGTATAGAGAGAAATAGTCCTATAATTCCAATAATAACTACAACCTAAAACTTCTTACCTGGGAATATTGAAGAATCATGTTAAAAGGAACCACCAGCTTTCATCTGTTCCCATGTTCTGAGCAAGGAACTTAAACGTTAGCTTTCATACATGGCACATATATTCTTCTCCAACACCTTTGTTTTTGCATTATTTAAACCAATTTGAACACGTTTCATTATTTATTTGAGGCTAAATTGATTTTATTGATGTATAATATTAAGTTAAAATAAGTGTTCATTCAGTATTGTTGTAATTGTCATTATCGGCTTTTTTGGGTCCTCCAATAAGCGGTATCGGCGTTGAAAAATCATAATCGGTCAACCTTTAATAGAAATAGATGTTGTTGGGAGATCTGGAGAGACCCGGTCAGTCAATTACTAATAATCTTAGTAAAGAATTCATCTTCAACACGCAATCTGTGGATTCTATTAAAGTAGAGAGATTCGAATGGTATGTTAAACATCACCGCATATTTACATTTACATTACATTTAAGTCATTTAGCAGACGCTCTTATCCAGAGCGACTTACAAATTGGTGCATTCACCTTATGACATCCAGTGGAACAACCACTTTACAATAGTGCATCTAAATATTTTAAGGGGGGTGAGAAGGATTACTTTATCCTATCCTAGGTATTCCTTAAAGAGGTGGGGTTTCAGGTGTCTCCGGAAGGTGGTAATTGACTCCGCTGTCCTGGCGTCGTGAGGGAGTTTGTTCCACCATTGGGGAGCCAGAGCAGCGAACAGTTTTGACTGGGCTGAGCGGGAACTGTACTTCCTCAGTGGTAGGGAGGCGAGCAGGCCAGAGGTGGATGAACGCAGTGCCCTTATTTGGGTGTAGGGCCTGATCAGAGCCTGGAGGTACTGAGGTGCCGTTCCCCTCACAGCTCCGTAGGCAAGCACCATGGTCTTGTAGCGGATGCGAGCTTCAACTGGAAGCCAGTGGAGAGAGCGGAGGAGCGGGGTGACGTGAGAGAACTTGGGAAGGTTGAACACTAGACGGGCTGCGGCGTTCTGGATGAGTTGTAGGGGTTTAATGGCACAGGCAGGGAGCCCAGCCAACAGCGAGTTGCAGTAATCCAGACGGGAGATGACAAGTGCCTGGATTAGGACCTGCGCCGCTTCCTGTGTGAGGCAGGGTCGTACTCTGCGGATGTTGTAGAGCATGAACCTACATTTATTATTATATTTGAAAGATATATGGCACGTAGAAATCAGAAGAGGGTGGCCAGCAGAGATGGGTGGGATAGGCTGAGGGTTGTAAATGTGGAATTGGAGATAAATGGGAGTAGAGTTGCTGGGCCCCCGGGGGACAGAATGATCGTCAAAGATAATTTTTTCCTAAACTTTTTATAAAACGTTTAAGTTTGAATAACACTGAGGGGCAACGTTGTTACATCTAATCCCGTTTGCCTGAGGCTGATGCCGCTCACGTTTTGTACATGTGTACACATGCATATACACACACTTGCACATACACACACACACACTTAAATATGGGAGGGCAGGGTCTTGGATGGTCGAGGGGCAGCTCTTGGGGAACTGTGGATCTTGGAGGGCTGGTGGCCTGGCAGTTGGGAGCTTGGGGCGATGGCTGATAGGTCGCTGGTTAGGGTCCCCGTTTTTGACCTTGTGGGAGAGCTGTCGACATGCTCTTGAGCAGGGTGTTGAAGCTGGTTGCTTTTGTGGGTCGATATGGATGAGAGTCTGTTACATGACTGAAAGTAATGTAAATGTTGAGCTGTTTCTCTGCAAGTAGATAAGTTTTAATATTCAAATGTTTATTTTTGTAAATGATATAATAATACAAAATAAAACAAAATATGTTGTCTAGTGTCAAACTTTCTTTTGCAGGAAGTGAACAGAGATATATCCTTTATGTAATGAATTAATGCTTATATCGATCTGATGACATTCATAGTAACTCATCACATTCTTTAACATTCTGCATGCAATGCATAGGCCTAGTGATTATAATATAGCTCATCGTAATATAACACAGTCGGTGTGTTGCATGAATAATCATGCGTAGTCTCTTGATAAGCCTTGTATTCTTTAATACAACAATTATATTTCCATGTTGAGTGCAAAAGCTAGTCAGATGGATAACTATAACACTTGAATTTGGAATTTCAGTTTCTACATTTCCTGACACTCCATTGCTGGCAAGCACGGACCAGTATTATATAGTAATCAGTAAAACAAGTATCCTAAAGTCTATAGGCATAGCCATTCAGATTTGACATTATAATGTTGGCCTACACGCATAATCGTAGTCTACTTTGCAATATACTGCCATTTTATCGAATGATTCTTCAGTGATGAAAGTTTTTATCCATGCTTTATGGGCTCAGTATACCTATGACTGCCTAACTCATCACTAGGTATTTCATTCATTCTCATAAACAAAACATTTTTCTACAAACAACTTGGACATGTTAGGTCAATCACTGCAGTCACAGTTCCATCTTGTATAATGGTTATATTCTCCTCCCAGTAGCAAGTGGCAGGGTGGTCATCGACTGCAATATATACATTCTGATTTGTGGTTTTCAAATTACGGTTGCCCGCAGCCCATGAATGACAATTTCAGTTTGTGTGGTCATTCCAATAAGTTTGTAAATGGTTCAAGGTGGTTTCGAATGTCTAATTATTCATTTTGTGAAGACAGTTTATTCTCGAGTCTGAGTTTTACTACAGATTCTTCTCACCAGTATACCTTTGGGCAAATATAAGGTTTAGTCATTTGCAGGCCTTTGCCCTTCCTTACTAATAAACGGTCAATCTGTAGTGGGGAGTTATTTTAATTTATGCTCCGATGTGCTTCGTAAGTAAAAGGCTACAACAGCGGTTACCAACAGGTCTATCGTGATCTCCAAGCATTTCCGCAAAAAACAATAAGCCCAAAAACATGGTTTATAAACTAATAAAGCCTTGCTTTCATATATATATATACATATATATATATATATATTTTACATTTGTTTCGCACTGTTAAGCGTAGGTGCACTTGATTCAGCAGCTCTAGTGCCGGGAAGGAAAAGTAGGCTACAATTATGCATGTAGACCAAAATTATAATGTAATCAAGTGCACTATGCCTACACACTTTAGAATACATGTACTTGTTGTTACTCATATTCTACATCAAATGCCCTCAGACGAGGTTGTTTCACTCCATATGTTCTCTCGATGCGTTCTTTTTCCTGGTTCCCGATGGTTTACAACTTCTCTTGGGCCTTTTTGTTCCTTCCCGCAACATATGTTTGGCTCATCTGGTTTTCCATGCTTCTTGTTACCACCTTAACTCTCAAGCACACTTATAGCTTGCACAATTGTTTTGTTAGTTCTATTTCTTTCTGAGAAAGAGATATATAGTTCAAAATCTTAAATTTAAAGGGGGTACAGGTCATTTTAGATAGTTGGTACATAACCTTTAAACAATAGATCTTGTAAATTAGGGAAATATAATGTATATTAATTTGTTAAACAGCTGTAAGTATGACCATTTGCCACAAGAGATGGTATAAAGTGGTGTAGACATGTTATTTTTAACCAGTTTAAAAACAGATCTAGGACGTTTAACCTCAAATTGCTTCCAGCCACAAACAAAATTAAATTAGAGAAATTCTCATACAAAAATGAATTCCCCCAATTATCCATCAGAAGCAACTATATCCTCTTATCCATCCATTCTTCGTAGTGCTGAGATTTTTTCCCCTAAACTTTACATTTTCTAAATGGATGATTATGGTTAAACAGTTTCCAGTAGTGTACAACTTGTTGGTGAAAAGAAAGCTTAAAAGGCTTACAATTCTGAATAGTAAAGTCACAGCGCAAAGCAAAATCTATACCTAATATATAACCTTAATTTAAAAAGGTTACATTCTGGACTGTCACCACAAAAAAATGAAAACCTTAGCTTCAGTGTCCAAATACATATGGTGAGTATGCATCTTGTCAAGCTCTCTATTTGTGTATAAGACCGAGAGAATGTTGCTGGTAGGAAGTAAAACTGAAGCATGTCACTGCCTTGACTCACATTGTGCCTATTTGACATCTCTTTCGGTTGTCCATTGATGGTTATCTCTGGCGCGACCCACGCTTGGATTGCGTCCTACCTGACAGGTCGCTCCTACCAGGTGGCGTGGCGAGAATCTGTCTCCTCACCACGCGCTCTCACCACTGGTGTCCCCCAGGGCTCTGTTCTAGGCCCTCTCCTATTCTCGCTATACACCAAGTCACTTGGCTCTGTCATAACCTCACATGGTCTCTCCTATCATTGCTATGCAGACGACACACAATTAATCTTCTCCTTTCCCCCTTCTGATGACCAGGTGGCGAATCGCATCTCTGCATGTCTGACAGACATATCAGTGTGGATGACGGATCACCACCTCAAGCTGAACTTTGGCAAGACGGAGCTGCTCTTCCTCCCGGGGAAGGACTGCCCGTTCCATGATCTCGCCATCACGGTTGACAACTCCATTGTGTCCTCCTCCCAGAGCGCTAAGAACCTTGGCGTGATCCTGGACAACACCCTGTCGTTCTCAACTAACATCAAGGCGGTGGCCCGTTCCTGTAGGTTCATGCTCTACAACATCCGCAGATTACGACCCTGCCTCACACAGGAAGCGGCGCAGGTCCTAATCCAGGCACTTGTCATCTCCCGTCTGGATTACTGCAACTCGCTGTTGGCTGGGCTCCCTGCCTGTGCCATTAAACCCCTACAACTCATCCAGAACGCCGCAGCCCGTCTAGTGTTCAACCTTCCCAAGTTCTCTCACGTCACCCCGCTCCTCCGCTCTCTCCACTGGCTTCCAGTTGAAGCTCGCATCCGCTACAAGACCATGGTGCTTGCCTACGGAGCTGTGAGGGGAACGGCACATCAGTACCTCCAGGCTCTGATCAGGCCCTACACCCAAATAAGGGCACTGCGTTCATCCACCTCTGGCCTGCTCGTCTCCCTACCACTGAGGAAGTACAGTTCCCGCTCAGCCCAGTCAAAACTGTTCGCTGCTCTGGCTCCCCAATGGTGGAACAAACTCCCTCACGACGCCAGGACAGCGGAGTCAATCACCACCTTCCGGAGACACCTGAAACCCCACCTCTTTAAGGAATACTTAGGATAGGATAAAGTAATCCTTCTCACCCCCCTTAAAATATTTAGATGCACTATTGTAAAGTGGCTGTTCCACTGGATGTCATAAGGTGAATGCACCAATTTGTAAGTCGCTCTGGATAAGAGCGTCTGCTAAATGACTTAAATGTAATGTAATGTAAATGTTTTCAATAACTCTTGTCATGGTAATTTCCCGTATTACAAAGTGAAAGGAGAGTTTACAAACCACACACAAGTCAGAGTTATACTTTAAACTTAATATTTTAATAATATGAGCTTCACCATAGCCCTGTGACCCTCAGATAAATTCAGTGTCTATAAATGAATTCTGAGTGTCAACATAATGGCAACAGATCTTTTATAGCAAAGATCCACCCCTCTCACTTACATGACGAACCACAGATAATAGGAAAACAGCACAAAGGCCTTTTAATTGAGAGAGGAGTATCCCATAGCCAGATAGCATTAGCTATAAATTATCGTTCAGTTTGCTCTCTAAGACGAGGTTCTAATCTCGTTCTTGGTACTTCATATTACCTCATCCAATGGCATATATCAATTGTCAGTTCTAGATACTCCCATCTCAAATACACCCCTCCTGGACAAACTCCCAGAGGGTAGTGAGCCTCTAGGTCATATACTAAATCAAGACAAGGGCAACATCAGAGGGGACATACAATGGTTCCAGACATTACCACACTCCTCCCCCCAATGGAAAAAGGAGGGAGTGACTGGAATACAGACATGGTGGGGCCCTTCACATGGTTTAACAGATATATTAATTATGAAGACAATGTTTAAACCTGACTTTTCCCTTTCTGATATTCTGCCTATTACCAGACATGTAAAAGACAAGTCTGACCTCTCCTCTCTCTGGGCCCAGTGACTTTTCCCTAGAGAAGAGAAGAAAATGCAACTGCCAACAGTATAGTCCAAAAGAAGACATTCTAATGACAAGTATAAAATAATTAAAACATATTTTTTATCTATGTTACCTAACTAATTCCGATTCAGCTACGGCACTCTTCAAGGAACTATCAGTCTGCTGACAGACATGACCTCGCGCAAAGTTCGGAAGCAATTGTTTGTGTACTTTTCCAATGTACCAGCCTCCTAGAGAGAGAAAAAGAGAGTGAGTGAGCCAAGAAGCAACAACAGGTTGAGTTATGAGTACAACTTAGCTATTTAGCGAATATTCAAATGTTACAAAATTTGCTTGAAAAAAAGCAAACCTGGCACAGTCGGGGCAGCATTGATGAAAGGTAGTTGAACCCCATTGGCTCCTGGCTATACCACATGCTGTCACTGGTGATGACCATCTTCTTAGGATGGAGGTAGAGGGCGGTGGCATCTGGCGGGATCTTGCTCAGATACTTCTCCAAGGAGGCGACTGGACAGAGTGGACTATCAGGGTTCTGAAACATGATTCCACAGCGATTCTGCAAGTTATGCTCTTCTGCATCTTTGTGATTCGGTCTTTCTTCTTTGGAAGTCAGCGTTGCATATTTTGCTCCGTTTTCATCGTACCTTATAACAAACGACTGTGGTGTTAGCCGTCTATTGCCCTCTTTTCCTCTGGGGCCAAAGTGTAACTGGATATCAAACCACACTTTGTTCACTAGTCCTCTGGGTGTGTAGGGGCTTAGCACAGTAGAGTTTTGAAGAATCTCAAGGTCTTGTGCTGTAATCACCTTAGGATGGGTAGTTTTGTCCCTGCCCTCTCGTCTGAGTTTCTTTAGTACCCCAAGAAATACATTATTAGAGGAGGTAAACTCACTGTCCTTCATCAAGCACCAGGATCTGCTAAGGGGAGGGAGGTTAATGAATCTGTTCACGCCAGCCCGGATTCCGATATAGCTTGGGATGCAATACTCCCCACCTTTACCCCTTCGAACAGAGCAGTAAAAATCTCGCAAGAGGACATTCATTTCAGATTTCTCAATGGTTGAAAAATCCACTATCATCTGTTTCTCGGTCAGCCAGTCCTTAAAGCAGTTTATAGCCCACAAAGTTTGCTTGTTGGTTGCTTGTACAATGCTGCTCTTTTCTAATTGATCTAATACTTCAGTGTCTACCTCTGCATGTCTTGACACCATGGGCCTATCCGTATCCATGTTCAGCGACTCTTCTACAAACAGATCAAATGAATCAAATGTTATGTTTGCAAATTCATCTTTGAGATAACTGTGACAATGTTTTGTTAAGGCGTCAGCATGCTTCAGTTCAAATGAAAACATGGCAATAGTACTGTTGGTCCATTTTGATACGCTTCCTCAAAACAGTCAGAATGGATCTAAATAACTCAAGAAATCTGTTATTAATTTAGACGTTTTTGTAGTGGAGATCTTAGTTAGATGTAAAATTGCGAGACTAAGATGTTTGGTGCAGTATTTCTTAATGAAAAGATTTGCATCAAAACGAGTAATCTCCCGTTGAATGGCAAAAAAAAAATACTTTATTTAAGAATCCTAATCACCGAAGGGGCGTAGACTTTAGTTCCGAACTTCAGCTTGCCTTAAGAAAAAAAATGGTGTACCCGAACAGCCGAAAAAACCCTCACCGAAGTCCAAAACGTCACAAAATGTTACCATGCACGAACTCTTCCGAACTGTTTTGGCTGGGAAGCATGCAGACGCCTTCACAAAGTTGCAGAACGTAAATCATTCGCAATGATACCTTTTAATAGTGAAAGTTATGAGGTAGCCATGAGGCAATTCCTTATTAAATCAATTACCTTTGTGTTTTTCTAGTTGATCTAATATTTCGGTGTCTACCTCTGCATGTCTTGACACCGTGGGCCTATCCGTATCCATGTTCAGCCACTCTTCTACGAACAAAGCAAATAGTCTGTGTGTGCAAGAACTCAATTCACCCTTGGACTCCTAAACAACAACATTGTTTTTGGAAACTTTGGCAAAGCATCAAGTCTACAACATTTGATGGCGGGGAGAGTGGGGTAAGTTGAGCCAAATGGATTATATGAGCCACCCTTGCTTCTAGGAAACCATACCAAAATGTTTTATAGTTGACCAAATATTTAGGAAGAGGTCATCATTTCATGGATTCTGTCATACAGCACCCCCTGAAAAATCTGAATAAAAAATAAACAAGGTAAAAAAATAAAAAATAAGTGTGCACTGGCACTTTACTAGTCATGTATTAGCAGATCGATATAGCAGTCTGTAGTGTGAGCAAAACATGTTCTGCGCTCAACATACTGCATGTTCTTCTCACTATATTTGCTGGTGAGTGGAAGTTCTAAACGGATGCTTCAGCTTTATATCACCAATGATGTATCTATATTTTGTCTGTGGTGATACTTTTGAAAGTGAAAGTGATTAAGTAGCCGTGAGGTTATTGCATATTAAATGAGTCATCTTTTTTATTTAAAGCAAATTTTATATACATGCCGATGGTAGAAATGATGAGCATGTGAATCTTGGACCTGAATGACCAACCATTCAGGGGATAGAGGTGCTCAGCTGGCTCATTTTGGACCCCCCCACTATCATGAAATACCCATAGCCCTGCAACTAATAAAGAGAATACGTTTGTCTTTAATATCATTTGAAAGCTTAAAAACACAGGATCGTAAAACTATTTAATATTTTTGTCTCAATGCTATATGATAGCAAATTATTGATACAATCCTTATTTTATGTTTTTCAGCTCCATTTATAGTATTAATGGAATAATCCACTCAAAAATGTTTTGTTGTTTTCTTCTTCATTAGTGCACTGCTTATCCAGTTCCAAAATGTTTTACATGTCAGCAATCAATATTTCAAGATATAGCACTTCAAAATGCAAAGTGTATTGTGCCACATCCTCATGATGATGTGTTTTGCAACATATGATGCATGTTGCATTATCGTGACAATGTGGCACAATACAGAAATGTAGATTGATTGTACAGAACCTAAGTTAATTGAAATATCAGTTATACCTGTTGTTTTGATTTTCTTTTGTGCTTGAATGGTTGCACCGTCTTCAGCAACGATTAGATCTCCAGCTGTGTGATAAATGGCAAACACGTGAGAACTGCAAATATACAATACGTTGTGACACAGATTTTATTTTTCAACATTTCATTTTTCTTTTTTTTAAAGGCCCGGACTACTCTGTGGCAGGGAAACCGGCTCCTAATGCTTACCTGTCCACATTTTTCTTTTTGGCCTTTGCATTTCTTGGTCCTGGTGCTCAGAGGAGTTAGATGTTTCATCAATTGGTATAGGGGTTCCCACTGGATTATTTTGTGTGGAGGGTTTGCCTGGCTGTATTGGTGTGGGGAATTTTGGCTGTATAGGTCTGGGGATTTTGGGTTGTATTAGTCTAGGGATTTTGGACTGTATTGAGGTGGGTGTTCCATTCATGCAGATGGATGTGGGGATTCCATTCAGGCAGATGTATGTGGGGATTCCGTCTAGCTTGTTTGATGTGGAAGGTTTTCCTGGGTCTGTTGGTGTGGGGAGTCCGTCTAGCTCGGCTGGTGCAGGGGTCCCCACTGAATTAATTAGTGAAGGGGTTCCCACAGGATTGGTTGATGTGGAGTGTTTGCCTGGCTCTGTTAGTTTGGTGATTTTGTTCAGGCTGATGGATGTGGGGATTCTGTCTAGCATAGTTGGTGCAGGGGTTCCTGATGGATCAATTGCTGTAGGAGTTCCAACTAGACTGGTTGGTGTAGGGATTCCCACTGGATTGGTTGGTGTGGATGGTTTGCCTGGCTCTGTTGGTGTAGGGATTAGGTTCCGTCGTAAAGATATGGGGATTCCGTCTCGCTTGGTTGGTGTCGGGGTTCCCGCTGGATTGACAGTTGTAGAGGTTTCCACTGGATTGATTAGTGTGTTGTGTTTGCACGTCTCTGTTGGTGTGGGTATTATGTTCAGTCGGATGGATATGGGTATTCTGTGTAGCTCTGTTGGTGCAGGTGTTCCCACGGGATCTATTGTTGTAGGGGCTCCCTCTACCTCGGCTGGCTCTGAAGACACTGAGGAGCACTGGCATTGGGACTCGGTGCCAAGTGTGACTGCATTATAAAGAATGATAGTTATTCAAATATCACTACAGAAGCTTTAATGTGGATGTCAAATAAAGAAACATGGGGTACACTACCTAGAAACCCAAAGCTCATCTTCAAGCTTAACTACAGTGAACTGGTTATAAATCTTAAAACAAAACAGAGAGCTGGAGAATAGTGACTATCCATGATGGGTGCATTAATGCCATAAAAATGGTTTCTCTTCCCAGGTTCCTTAATTTTTTCTTTCCTCTTCATATATATATTTTTAAACATTGGATTCAACAATCATGCCATTTGTCTGGGGTAACAAAGCCCATTGTATCTGTAAAGCTCCCTTGCAAAAGCGCAAGGAAAGTGGCGGCCTAGGCCTACCAATCTGTAAACATTAATAATGGGCTGCAAATGCCAGGGTATTAGGTTTCCCTGATAAATTGGCCACTGAAGCCCCCCCTGTGGAAAAATATTGAAGTCAAGACCGCAACAAATTCCTCTCTTCCAGCCATGCATTTTTTTAAATACATATATTTGTAAACTTAACAAGGCAAGTCAATTAAGAACATATTCTTATTTACAATGACGGCCTACCCCGGCCAAACCCTCCTCTAACCCGGACGACGCTGGGCCAATTGTGCGCCGCCCTATGGCACTCCCGATCACGGCCAGTTGTGATACAGCCCGGGATCGAAACAAGAATCAAACCAGGGTCTGTAGTGACGCTTCTAGCACTGAGATGCAGTGCCTTAGACCGCTGCGCCACTCGGGAGCAAAGCAGAGTGCCTAAACAAACTGACAAGCAATGCCTTTCTTTTGAGAAATGTTTTTAAGGAGCCTGATACCTCTATACACCTCAATGTTTTTATTATTATTATTTTGTTCCATCCTGGTCTGATAAGGTATTTGTTGAGTGGGGGAGAAAGGGTCTGGCCACAATAGAACAAATAAATAAGCAATTTGCATCATTCAACCAGTTAAAATAACACATTTGAATGCTCCGATTCCCATTTTTGTTATGTTATTTACATGTAAGACACTATGTTAAAGGGTAGATCCAAAAGGTTGAAATCCTCCCAGTACAACATTTATTTTATTACCCGCTACAGTGCCCTCCCAACTCAACACACCTTGTCTCACAGTCCTTCTCCTTTTTCTCCAACTATACGGAGGACTCTACTAGTCACCCCATGGAGACCTAGGGTAGCTAAAGAGTTAAATATTTAGATCTCAGATGATATCTGGGGAGAAACCCTGTCTAGAATTCACTCATGTTCCACCAATGACAGATATCAATTGATACAAAGTAATGCATAGGCGTCATTACTCCAAAACCAAACTACATAGAATTTACCCCCAGGTCTCCCCACAGTGTGACAGATGTAAAGCCTTAAGAGGTTTCATGACTTTTGTGTGAACATTTTTTATGCTATTCAATAGGTATATGAGAGGGCCATTGAATCTGACCCAGAACTTGCTTTCCTCGGTGGCTCAGAGACTGTTTTAAAATCATCCTATGAGGAACAACAGGCTCTGATGTTTGGTATGGTGGCTGTCCCCAAAAAATTATTCACAGAATGCAAGTCCCCCACCCGACCCCCTTACTTCCGCAGATAGCTATCAAAAATGATTAACACCATAAACATGGAAAATATTAGTTTTTACAGGCTAATTCCTCCAACAGAATAAAAGTAAATAGTTAAGTATTTTGTCTGTAATGTCTTTTCGTGTCGGATCCCAGTAAGGATAGCTGTTGCCATTGGAATCGGCTAATGGAGGATCCTAATAAATCAAATTATGATTTAGGGCCCATTTCTGGATAGAGACTGATTGTGACCACCGAATGTTATTGTAGCTGTAATATTGATGTCACTTAAAGGAAAGATTCAACGATTTCTAACGTTATATCGTCACATTGTATCATATAATGCAAAATGTGTCAAACTGGCTGTATGCTTGAATGGTGAATAGCTCAGATACACATGAAATGACCCCGGGGATTGATAAAATATCGCTCAAAGACGCACAAATACAATATAACTTTCAAAATGAGTGAATCTTTCCTTGATGCAATATTCCACGTTATGTCTAGCAGCTGAGTTTGAGTACTAAATTGTAAAAGAAAACCCTTCTAAAATAACATTTTTAAAAAAGAAAGAAAAAACAAACAAACAAACGTGGTACACTTACCATTCAGAAGACCTAAATAAATATTTCTCAAGGTTTCAATAGAGCCCGTTTCTTTTATGACTTGAGGGTGAGGGCAAAAGGAATCCATATCGATATGTTTTGTTCCATTTCTCCTTTTTCCAAGCAGGAGAAGGGGAACAAATCCCAGAGTATGTAATTTGTAGAGCTGAAATACAGAATCAGACATTCAGATTTAAAGTAGTAGCTAGCCTATAATTTGAAAAATAGTATTGTTATGTTTACCATTGTTATATGAGGAGGGGGAACACTTACCAATACTTTAATGGAAGTCAATATCTGAGAGCTATTATTATAATTGGGGCAATCATTGTGTTCCCATTCGTAATCATACTTCTTCAAAGCTTGTAACATCTTCTCTTTTGGATGGTTAAAGAAACAACTGTTGCAGGTCTTACTAAACACAGTGGTTTGTGTCTGACACTGTATACACAGTGAGCCTGGCATTTCATCCCTTTTGAAATCTGATGAGAGAAATGACAAGCAGTTTAGTTATGCCAACTACCACAATTAGCAAGATAGCTAGCCATCTAGCTAAAAAGACAGGTAAATACTGTAAAAGGCGATAAACTTACTGGGCAAGGGGTTCTAACTTCAGTACAGGGAAACGTTAGCTAACTAGCTAGCTTGCAAATAAAACTACAAACTAACTAGCGAGTTTGCAAGCTATTTTGTAGCTGGGCAGAGCACTGACGTCCAACTGAACCAAGCGAAGTTACACAGCACATAGGTCCTAGGATAGGATATGCTAATGAATGTCAATAGAAACAAGTTCAAACAAACGAAAATTAAGCAAAGACTGCTAGCAGCAAGCAACATGGGGGTGTATTCAGCAGTCATAACTGAAGCAAAACAATTTGCAACGGGAAACGTTTTGCAACAAAAACTAGAGTTTCTATTGGACGAATTCAGGTAGGCCCCTCCCGTTTGGTTCTTAGTGAAAACACCCCATACTTCTGTAGCATAGCAACAAAATCTTGTTTTTAACAGGTCTAGGTCTAACAAACGCGCTCTCCGGTGGGCAGATTAATAAAGATACAAAACATAATATTCGTTCGTTTCAATTGTAATTTTTAAGCTAGTTTGTAAACGTTACATAGTAGTACACATACGACCGTGTAATATGATGAATATAGTCACAGGTAAATGGATGGCACCATTTTCCTGTGACTATATTCTTAATATAGCACGACATGTCTTAACGTTACTGCTCTTCTAAAACTGTTAGGACGTGTATAAAACACAACATAATAAATATGTCTTACCGTCTCGATATGAACATAGAGCTAATTACTAGCTCAGCGATTTCGGAGTTGACTTTGCCCCTCTACTGTTCTTGATTAAATAATTATAATTTTTCTAAACGTTTACTTCCTCCTGCTGCTGCTGGTAGTAATAAAATAATAACTTCCGGTTTGTGCCTTCAAAATAAAAGCTCTTTAAATAATGACCGCTGTCTGAAATTGTTCAAATTCAATACGTTTTTTTCATCGGCCATATTAACAAGCTACTGCTACAGTGCTACACAATCATTTTATTTTTCGATTTTTTTTTCCGTAGAATCCTTACCACTATTACACCTGGGTACTTATCGGCTCTTAACCAATCATGCGAGTTCGTTTTTTTTTGCGTTGTTTATTGTTTTGCACATAATGTTGCTGCTACCGTCTATTATGACTGAAAAGAGCCTCTAGACATCAGAACTGAGATTACTCACCTCAGATGAGAGGAAGCGTTTTTCTTCAATGAGTCAGACGGGGCGAGATACTACAGACGCCTGACCAGGCCAGATCACCTTCATTCGCTGGAGAAGGAAACAGAGATTTCGCTGAAAAAGATCAGGGTGCCTTCTGAGGATCAGGCGACGAGTGGCAAATCTGCCTTTGCCTTCAGTCCTGCTAGCTAGCGTTCAATCGCTGGAAAAGAAATGGGACGAACTGAAAGCACGTACAGTTGAAATCTGAAGTTTACATACACTTAGGTCGGTGTCATTAAAACTCGTTTTTCAACCACTCCACAAATTTATTGTTAACAAACTATAGTTTTGGCGAGTCATTTTGGACATCTACTTTGTGCATGACACAAGTAATTTTTTCCAACAATTGTTTACAGACATATTTCACTTATAATTCACTGTATCACAATTCCAGGGTGTCAGAAGTTTACATACACTCAGTTGACGGTGCCTTTAAA
This sequence comes from Oncorhynchus gorbuscha, assembly GCF_021184085.1. Classification (NCBI taxonomy): domain Eukaryota; kingdom Metazoa; phylum Chordata; class Actinopteri; order Salmoniformes; family Salmonidae; genus Oncorhynchus; species Oncorhynchus gorbuscha. The sequence continues at coordinate 16,420,330 of NC_060198.1, forward strand.
CATTTGGACAATTCCAGAAAATGATGTAATGGCTTTAGAAGCTTCTGATAGGCTAATTGACATCATTTGAGTCAATTGGAGGTGAACCTGTGGATGTATTTCAAGGCCTACCTTCAAACTCAGTGCGTCTTTGGAAACATCATGGGAAAATCAAAAGAAATCAGCCAAGACCTCAGAAAAAACCTTGTAGACCTCCACAAGTCTGATTCATCCTTGGGAGAAATTTCCAAACACCTGAAGGTACAACGTTCATCTGTACAAACAACAGTATGCAAGTATAAACACCATGGGACTACACAGCAGTCATACGTCTCAGGAAGGATATGCGCAAATCAATCCCAGAACAACAGCAAAGGACCTTGTGAAGATGCTGGAGGAAACGGGTACAAAAGTATTTATATCCGCAGTAAAAACAAGTCCTATATAGACATAACCTGAAAGGCCGCTCAGTAAGGAAGAGGCCACTGCTCCAAAACTGCCATAAAAAAGACAGACTACAGTTTGTAACTGCACATGGGGACAAAGATTGTACTTTTTAAATATGTTTAAAAAAAATATATATATATATATATATATATATATATAAAAATTTTACCCCTTTTTTCTCCCCAATTTCGTGGTATCCAATTGTTAGTAGCTACTATCTTGTCTCATCGCTACAACTCCTGTACGGGCTCGGGAGAGACAAAGGTTGAAAGTCATGCGTCCTCTGATACACAAGCCGCACTGCTTCTTAACACAGTGTGCATCCAATCCGGAAGCCAGCCAACACCAATGTGTCGGAGGAAACACCGTGCACCTGGCAACCTTGGTTAGCGTGCACTGCACCCGACCCGTCACAGGAGTCGCTGGTGCGAGATGAGACAAGGATATCCCTACCGGCCAAACCCTCCCTCCCGGACGATGCTAGGCCAATTGTGCGTCGGACCTCCCGGTATACTAATTAGTGCATGTAAACTTCTGACCCACTGGGAATAAGATGAAAGAAACAAAATATTAAATAAATCACTCTACTATTATTCTGACATTTCACATTCTTAAAATAAAGTGTTGATAAATTTCAGGAATTGTGAAAAACTGAGTTTAAATGTATTTAGCTTAGGTCTATGTAAACTTTTGACTTCAACTGCATATCCAGCATCTGGTAAGACATGGGGCGGGGGCCTATGCATATATGTAAACAACAGCTGGCGCACGATATCTAAGGAAGTCTCGTGGTTTTTGTTTGCCTGAGGTAGAGTATCTCATGACAAGCTGTAGACCACACTATCCACCTAGAGTGTTTCGATCTGTATTTTTCGTAGCTGTCTCACATACCACCACAGACCGATGCTGGCACTAAAACCGTACTCAATCAGCTACATACCGCCATAAGCAAACAGGAAAACGCTCATCCAGAGGAGGCGCTCCTAGTGGCTGGGGACTTTAATGCAACAAAACTTAAATCAGTTTTAACTCATTTCTATCACCATGTTAAATGTGCAACCAGAGGGGGAAAAAAATATAGACTACCTTTACTTCACACGCAGAGATGCATACAAAGCTCTCCCTCGCCCACCATTTGGCAAATCTGACCATAATTCTATCCTCCTGCTTACAAGCAAAACAATGAAAGCAGGAAGCACCAGTGACATGGTCTATATAAAAGTGGTCAGATGAAGCAGATGCTAAACTATAGAACTGTTTCGCTAGCACAGATAGGAATATGTTCTGGGATTCTTCCAATGGCATTGAGGAGTACATCACAATAAGTCATTGGCTTTATCAATAAGGGCATCGAGGACGTTGTCCACACAGTGACTGTACGTACATACCTCAACCAGAAGCCATGAATTACAGGCAACATTCACACTGAGCTAAAGGGTAGAGCTGCCGCTTTCAAGGTACGAGACTCTAACCTGGAAGCGTATAAGAAATCCTGCTATGCCGTCCGATGAACCATCATTCAGGCAAAACGTCAATACAGGACTAATATTGAATCGTACTACACAAGCTCCAACATTCGTCGGATATGGCAGGGCTTGCAAACTATTACAGACTACAAAGGGAAGCAGAGCCGAGAGCTGCCCAGTGACACGAGCCTACCAGACGAGCTAAATAACTTTTGTGCTCGCTTCGAGGCAAGTAACACTGAAACATGCCAGCTGTGTGATCACGCTCTCCGCAGCCGATGTGAGTAAGACCTTTAAACAGGTCAACATTTACAAGGCCGCAGGGCCAGATGGATTACAAAGACGTGTACTCCGAGTATGCGCTGACCAACTGCCAAGTGTCTTCACTGACATTTTCAACATCTCCCTGTCCGAGTTTGTAATACCAACATGTCTCAAGCAGACCACCATAGTCCCTGTGCACAAGAACACTAAGGTAACCCCCCTAAATGACTACTGACCCGTAGCATTAAATGCTTTGAAACGCACGTGGCTCACATCAACACCATTATCCCAGAAATCCTAGACCCACTCCAATTTCCATACAGCCCCAACAGATCCACAGATGATGCAATCTCTATTGCACTCCACACTGCCCTTTCACACCTGGACAAAAGGAACACCTATGTGAGAATGCTATTAATTGACTACAGCTCAGCGTTCAACACCATAATGCCCTCAAAGCTGATCACTAAGCTTAGGACCCTGGGACTAAACACCTCCCTCTGCAACTGGATCCTAGACTTCTTGACGGGCCGCCCCCAGGTTGTAAGGGTTGGTAACAAATACATCCGTCATGCTGATCCTCAACACGGGGGGCCCCTCAGGGGTGATTGCTCAGGCCCCTCCTGTACTCCCTGTTCACTCATGACTGCATGGCCAGGCACAACTCCAACACATTATTACGTTTTCTGACCGTGTGGTGCAAGGACAACAACCTCTCTCAACATGATCAAGACAAAGGAGATGATTGTGGACTACAGGAAAAGGAGAACTGAGCACGCCCCCATTCTCATCGATGGGAATGTAGTGGAGCAGGTTGAGAGCTTCAAGTTCCATGGCGTCCACATCCCCAACAAACCAACATGGTCCAAGCACATCTAAACAGTCGTGATGAGGACACGACAAGACCTATTCCCCCTCAGGAGACTGAAAAGATTTGGCATTGGTCCTCACACCCTCAAAAGGTTTTACAGCTGTACCATCGAGAGCATCCTGACGGGTTGCATCACTGCCTGGTATGGCAACTGCTCGGCCTCCGACCGCAAGGCACTACAGACCTATATACCAGGCGGTGTCAGAGGAAGGCTCTAAAAATTGTCAAAGACTCTAGCCACCCAATGTCGCAGATTGTGCTCTCTGCTACCGCACGCAAGCGGTACCGGAGAGCCAAGTCTAGGTCCAAGAAGCTTCTTTACAGCTTCTACCCCCAAGCCATAAGACCCCTGAACATCTAATCAGATGATTTGCATTGCCCCCCCCCCCCCCTGCGCTGCTGATACTCTGTTACTCTCATAGTCACTTTTATAACTCTACCTACATGTACATAGTACCTCAATTACCATGACTCCAGGCCCCCGCACATTGACTCTGTACCGGTACCTCCTGTATATAGCCCTGCTGTTGTTATTTGCTGCTGCTCTTTAATTCTATATTATTCTTATCTCTCTTATTTTTAACGGCTTGTAAGTAAGCATTTCACTATAAGGCTGTATTCGGCGCATGTGACAAATAACATTTACATTTACATTTAAGTCATTTAGCAGACGCTCTTATCCAGAGCGACTTACAAATTGGTGCATTCACCTTATGACATCCAGTGGAACAGCCACTTTACAATAGTGCATCTAAATCTTTTGATTTGATCAGCCAAGCCTTGTCTGGCAGTGAAACCGTTCATTTGGCCACATTCCTTCTTTATAAAAAACATTGCTGATATGGCTGACCTAGTTAAAATGTGTTTTCTACTGACAATTGATAAGTACAAACTATTGCATAAGGGGACAACGAGCGGATAAGAGGCAATCGGTAATTTCGATTAAGACATTAATGAGCGAGCTAGGACGGGCCTAGTCAATCAGTGGAGGAAGGGGAGGACCATCCTCCTCAGTGAATTTCCTAAAAAGATAAATGGTAAGACATTGAAAAGTTTGTCCTTTTTGAGATAAAACATTTCTCTAAAACAGGTTATAGGCTACATGTGCACCACCAAGTTAGAACAGTAGGTGGAATTAAGAGGGGTAAATAAACCAAATGATTAGGGTGAGGCACATGGGCTACTAACAGCTTACTACACAACATATACTTAGTATTACTAATACATATCTCCCTAGCATATTACATAATTTATGCAGCAGCATACAAGACATTTTTGGACTCACCTTGTTGTGCTGTGCTCAAACAGGAAGGTGGCACGGCAATCCGTGTGCAAATTTTGTCATAAAAGTCTGGCATTCTCTGGATTTATGGTGCTTTCAAGACTGCTGGGAACTCTGAAAAAAGCAAGGTCAAATCATGATGACGTCATTGGTCGTAGCTCTAGAAAGAGGCCCGAGTTCCCGATTTACAATTACGAGTTGGATGACTTGTTCAAAACGTATTTCCTAGTCGGAGCTAGTTTTTTTTCTCCAGAATTCCCAGTTGTCTTGAACTCACTGAAATCAAGTTTTAACAGTTGTTTTGAGCGCGGCACAAATCATGCTTCATTGACAGCATGGCCAATGTTGAATGTTTATAATTCTAAACTTGAAAAGAGACACTTAATCCCAGATTTGGGACCACACAGCCACTCCACTGAATATCAGGCTAGTGATTGTTTTGCAATGCTTGTAGTTAGCCACCGTCACTAATTCCTCCCAAACCACTTATTGTTGAATTTGCGGTTTCCAACTTGTTCTGAAATGTTTATGTCCAATGGCCGATGACCACCAATACGTTTTATCTATAATTTCTATCTATAATTTCATATGACAAGGATTAAAAAGGATTTAGCAGTAGATTGTCGACTTGATTCATGATAATGACTGCTAGTCAAGATTTTGAAAATATGACATTGACATGATCAGTGGCCTGAATTACGGATCTCCACTGTGGCCAATATACCATGGCTAAGGGCTGTTCTTAGGACATAACCCTTAGCCGTGGTATATTGGCCATATACCACAAAGAACAGACTTTAGCCGTGGTATATTGGCCATATACCACAAACACCTGAGGTGCCTTATTGCTATTATAAACTGGTTACCAAAGTAATTAGAACAGTAAAAAGTATGTTTTTGTCACTCCCATGGTACAGGTCTGATATACCATTGCTTTCAACCAATCAGCATTCAGAGCTCAAATCACCCAGTTTATAATTGTAAATCAATCCCGTTTGCGCATGTGCATAACTATAGATGCATCTGACAGGAGAGTTTGAGTGATGAAAGTTGGACAGAGGATCTCGAAATCTCTGCAAAAAACACGGAAGAACTTCAAAAAATGAACGTTAAGCTATTTTCTGGCAATTGTGCCATTATGTGCCAGATGTTAAGACTACAAACCATTATAAATGGCCTATTTTCGAGATTGACTTGTTATTTCAGTAGGCATAGGCTCCATGACTAAAATCTCGGTTTAAATTGCTATTTAACTTTGCCATGGTTTGCTGAGCTAGATACAGGTAGCCTATAGACCCTGATAGGCCAACATGCCAACAACAAATTTCAGGGAAAAGTCCACAATGAAACTGACGTTAAATGTGTAGAATTTGCGATAGAGCTGTGAATGTGTGTGTATATATATATATATATATATATATATTCAAACATTTTTTAAAGAGAAATGTGACCAATACATTTTCAAACGCAACATAATTTTCAAAGTAGCCCAATTTGGCGGAAAAACTACGAACATGGCAACACTGACACTCATATTGCACACAATCCATAGTTAAGGCTGTATAGTAATATAATATAATAATAGTATATGCCATTTAGCAGACGCTTTTATCCAAAGCGACTTACAGTTATGTGTGCATACATTCTACGTATGGGTGGTCCCGGGAATCGAACCCACTACCCTGGCGTTACAAGCGCCATGCTCTACCAACTGAGCTACAGAAGAGGAGGCTGGTGGGCGGAGCTATAGAAGGACAGACTCATTGTAATGGCTGGAATGGAATTAATGGAACAGAGTCAAACAGGATTTCCATAGCTCTTTTCCTATAGCTCATCCCACCAGCCTCTTCTGCTGTACAGCCTTAACTATGGATTGTGGATCCATAAAATGGGATATCACCCTACTCTGTGACACCCACAACTGTGGCGAGTTTACACAAACATTAGCATCATGGCTCTTATTGCGGGACTTTGACTGTGGGGAATCACCTACCCAATCAGCGTATTGACATTCATATTGCACAACCATGAGGTCTGTAAACCAGTGTGAAATATAAGTTTGTTATATGTATTTGTAGTAATAGAATACATACAATAACTCAAAAAAGAAAAAGTACAAAAAGTAGGAAGTAGTAATAATAATAATAATAATAATATCAAATAATGTGATGTTTATACATTTTATTTTTCTTGGCACAATTTTCCTTGATAAGTCACTCTCACTTAGATATCATGTTGAAAACTGCAAACATTTCTCTCCTATGGCAAAATGTGTAAAATTGCAGGAAATAAGCTTTAAAACTGCAACATTTTCTCTGCCCCATGCCAAAATGTATAGAATTGCATGAAATTAAATATTCTGAAAAAAGCTCTGAAACACTTAGGGTCCCCAAAATCCTAGGGCAGGCTCTGACTGCATGTGTGGTTATAGAGCTCGCCAGCTTGTAGTCCTGAAAAACAGACATAAGTTACCTCTGGTTCGTTCAGCTATTCCTATGGGGAAAATTAATGAGGAAAGAATAGGGTTTTGGGATAAACACCAAACATAAGGTCTGAGGTTGACACAGGTTTAGGAGATCTGTGAGATGATATCAGTCAGTTAACATCACCTTTATGAATTAAAATGATAGGTGCTTTTTTTTAAATGACACAAATGCTTCAAAATTCACAAAAAGTGATGTTAGCTAATGAACATTATCTCAGAAGACAAAACGTATAAGATCTCCTAAGCCTGTATTTATCACAGACCTTATTTTTTGTGTTTATCCAAAAACCCTACAACTCCATTAATTTCCCCATAGGCTTTGTAAAACTAACTATGGCGGAGTTAGTGCCTACAAAAAAGACACTATTACTATTTATCTCTATAGTTTTGGGCATGCAGACCTGCGAGACACTCATAAATTCAGATTTTTTTGTGGCCCCCACCCCCATCAGTTGCTCATCCCTAAACTGTCCAGCAGGGCAGTGTCTTACTGCTTGCCTGGCTCCTTGGACTGAGGACAGCAAGGAGTCACCATGCCAGGTAGTCCTGAGGCATGGTCCTAGGGCTCAGGTCCTCCGAGAGAGCGAAAGAAAGAGAGAATTAGAGAGAGCATACTTAAATTCACACAGGACACCGGATAAGACAGGATAAGTACTCCAGATATAATAAACTGACCCTAGCCCCCCGACACACAAACTACTGCAGCATAAATACTGGAGGCTGAGACCAGAGGGGGCAGGAGACACTGGCCCCATCCGATGATACCCCCAGACAGGGCCAAACAGGAAGGATATAACCCCACCCACTTTGCAAAAGCACAGCCTCCACACCACTAGAGGGATATCTTCAACTACCAACTAACCATCCTGAGACAAGGCCGAGTATAGCCCACAAAGACCTCCGCCAAGGCACAACCCAAAGGGGGGGGGGGCACCAACCCAGACAGGAAGATCACATCAGTGACTCAACCCACTCAAGTGACGCACCCCTCCTAGGGACTGCATGAAAGAGCACCAGTAAGCCAGTGACAGCCCCTGTAATAGGGTTAAAGGCAGAGAATCCCAGTGGAAAGAGGGGAACCGGCCAGGCAGAGACAGCAAGGGCAGTTCGTTGCTCCAGAGCCTTTCCGTTCACCTTCACACTCCTGGGCCAGACTACACTCAATCATATGACCCACTGAAGAGATCAGTCTTCAGTAAAGACTTAAAGGTTGAGACCGAGTTTGCGTCTCTCACATGGGTAGGCAGACCATTCCATAAAAATTGAGCTCTATAGGAGAAAGCCCTGCCTCGAGCTGTTTGCTTAGAAATTCTAGGGACAATTAGGAGGCCTGCATCTTGTGACCGTAGCGTACGTGTAGGTATGTACGGCAGGACCAAATCAGAGAGATAGGTAGGAGCAAGCCCATGTAATGCTTTGTAGGTTAGCAGTAAAACCTTAAAATCAGCCCTTGCCTTGACAGGAAGCCCGTGTAGGTAGGGAGGCTAGCACTGGAGTAATATGATCACATCTTTTGGTTCTAGTCAGGATTCTAGCAGCTGTATTTAGTTCTAACTGAAGTTTATTTAGTGCTTTATCCGGGTAGCCGGAAAATAGAACATTGCAGTAGTCTAACCTAGAAGTAACAAAAGCATGGATTAGTTTTTCTGCATAATTTTGGTACAGAAAGTTTCTGATTATTGCCATGTTATGTAGATGGAAAAACGCTGTCCTTGAAACAGTCTTGATATGTTCGTCAAAAGAGAGATCAGGGTCCAGAGTACTACCATCAACATTAACTGTCAGATTCAACAGAAGATCTCTGTTTCTCGGGACCTAGAACAAGCATCTCTGTTTTGTCCGAGTTTAAAAGTATTACGTTTACAGCCATCCACTTCCTTATGTCTGAAACACAGGCTTCTAGCGAGGGCAATTTTGAGGCTTCACCATGTTTCATTGAAATGTACAGCTATGTGTCATCCGCATAGCAGTGAAAGTTGACATTATGTTTTCGAATGACATCCCCAAGAGATAAAATATATAGTGAAAACAATAGTGGTCCTAAAATGGAACCTTGAGGAACACTGAAATTTACAGTTGATTTGTCAGAGGACAAAGCATTCACAGAGACAAACTGATATCTTTCCGACAGATAAGATCTCAACCAGGCCAGAACTTCTCCGTGTAGACCAATTTGGGTTTCCAATCTCTCCAAAAGAATGTGGTGATCGATGGTATCAAAAGCAGCACTAAGGTCTAGGAGCACGAGGACAGATGCAAAGCCTCGGTCTGATGTCATTAAAAGGTAATTTACCACCTTCACAAGTGCAGTCTCAGTGCTATGATGGGGTCTAAAACCAGACTGAAGCATTTCATATGCATTGTTTGTCTTCAGGATGTATGTAAAAAATGTATGTAAAAATAAAAAGAATGACTGCAAAATTGAACAAACCATGCAACTCTACACACAAGGACTACTTTTAACAAATTTCCACTGAAAATGTAAAATTTTACTTGAAAAACTGTGCAGATGCCTCTGGATAAGAGCGTCTGCTAAATGACTTAAATGTAAATGTAAATGTAAGTTTGGAAACAGAAAAACGTCACAAACAGCAGAAACCATCATTCTGTTACCAATCTTTGCATCTGTACTGTTTTTCAAGTAAACATGTTTTGCAATATTTTCAGTGGAAATTGTGAAAAGTAGTCCTTGTGCATAGAGTTGTATGGATTGTTTAACTTGATAATCAGTTGTTTTGTTTGAGATATATAAAGTGAAAAATCGGAATCTCAGTGTCACTCTGTAACCATGGAAATGCCCATAAGAGTAGGTCTGGATTAAGTTGAAGTTTGAAGAGTTGAAGGTTCTATGTGTTTCAAGCCTTCAACAGATGGAGCGACAGTCAAGAAGGAACCACATAGCTTGACCAGAGGGAGGAGGTCAACTGTATCAAATGTAATTTTACAATGATAGGAAAATGTGCTTGAGCTACACTATATATACAGAAGTATGAGGACACCCCTTCAAATGAGTGGATTTGGCTATTTCAGGCACACCCGTTGTTGAAAAGCACAGAGCCGTGCCATCTCCAAAGACAAACATTGGCAGTAGAATGGCCTTAATGAAGAGACTTTCAACATTGCACCATCATGGGATGCCACCTTTACAACAAGTTAGTTCGTAAAATGTCTATGCCCCGGATAACTGTAAGTGCTGTTATTGTGAAGTGGAAACGTCAAGGAGTAACAATTGCTGAGCCAAGTTCACAGAACGGGACCGCCGAGTGTTGAAATAGCGTGTAAAAGTCATCTGTCCTCGGTTGCAACACTCACTACTAAGTTCCAAACTGCCTCTGGAAGCAATGTCAGCACAAGAACTGTTCGTCTGGAGCTTCATGAAATTGGTTTCCATGGCCGAGCAGCCGCACACGAGCCTACGATCACCATGTGCAATGCCAAGTGGTGTAAAGCTTGCCGCCATTGGACTCTGGAGCCTTGGAAACTCGTTTTCTGGAGTGGTGAATCACACTTCACCATCTGGCAGTCCTACGGACGAATCTGAGAAAACTACCTGGCTCAATGTATAGTGCCAACTGTACAGCTTGGTGGAGGAGGAATAATGGTCTGGGGCTGTTTTTCCTGATTCGGGCTAGTTCCCTTAATTTCAGTGAAGGTAAATCTTAACGCTACAGCATGCAATGACATTCAATGACATTCTAGATTATTCTCCATACAGAAATCGTTTGTTGAGATCGGTGTGGAAGAACTTGACTGGCCTGCACAGAGCCCAGACCCGAACCCCATCAAACACCTTTGGGATGAATTGGAATGCCGACAGCGAGCCAGGCCTAATCGCCCAACATCAGTCCCCGCAGCAATCTTCCAACATCTAGTGGAAAGCCTTCCCAGAAGAGTGGAGGCTGTTATAGCAGCAAAACGGGGACCAACTCCATATTAATGCCCATAATTTGGAATGAGATGTTCGACGAGCAGATGACCACATATTTTTGGTCATGTAGTAATATTTTCAAACACATTTTGATGTTGACATTTTTTTGCATTCTTAAATATTAGATGAATGTTTTTTTTTTTTTTAACATAATTTCATTTGAATTATAAAAACATTTTTGTTTCTGTGGGGTGTATTGGAACAAATACCACAACTGTCTGGCACCAAGTCAGTGATGGTAAAAAGGTTGTTTGTTTTAGACTGTCTTGTCTCAATTGTTACTCCTAAATCAGAAGAGCAGAATCCCACCCTTGCGTGATGGGGCCGCTGGGGGCTCAAAAACATACACTCCCAAGAGACTACACATACACTCCCAAGAGACTACGGTCTTCCCCATGGCTGAGGTATCATGCTGTGACTCTCAGAGCCCCTGACCCTAAGTACATTTTGTGTGCGTGTGTGCGCGTGTGCGTGTGTGCGTGTGCGTGTGCGTGTGTGCGTGTGCGTGTGTGTGTGCGTGCGTGTGCGTGTGCGTGTGTGTGTGTGTTTTAACAATAATTGTGAGGTCACCGCTGCTGTGGAGAGACTCTGTCCATTACAGTAGAGAACTTCATGGCCATACGAGAAAGCCCACATACAAACTACTACAGTTTACTATAGAATTCTGTAGTGAACTGTAGAATACTTTAAAATCCTATACTTTACACAGTAGTATCCCTCAAATGTCTAGTACTTGCTTTATAATTTTACAGAATACTGTAGAATACTATACACTATATTATCTCTCGATCATGTAGTGCTTACTTTAGAATGTTGTAGTATACTGGAGAATACTATACTACACACTGTAGTATCCCTTGATCACATAGTGCTTACTTTAGAAATGTTAGATCGATTTACTGCTAGCTTTGTCAGTGCTGTTTTGATTTTAATGTGCTGTCCTTGGAGAGCTCATGTTGGGGATTTCCTCAGAGGTTCCCCCTCGATCGTGTAGTGCTTACTATAGAATTTTGTAGTATACTATACTTAACTTCACACTGTAGTATCCCTTGATTGATTGATTTTATTTGACCATTTAAAAATAATACATCCACATGTGGATAATGCATTTAGAATATTTGTTGAGAATAATTATTTATTTCCATTGTGGTCCTAGTTTAAACATGTTACTCATTTACAGCTAACCCACACGGGATAAAAATACTATAGTATACTATGGTTTAAATACTGCAGTATTGCTGTATTTATATACTATAGTATTCACTGTAGGATTCACTGTTTGATTCAAGTGTTCTTGCAGATTGTAGTATACTATATTATTCACTTGTGTTTTTGCAAACTTTACTGTAGTGTTTTTACGGACATGACTAGTATACTGTAGTATTTACTGTAATGTTTTTGAGGCCATGACTGTCGTAAAGCTATAGGCTAAATGGAATATGCAAATGTCTTGCTTTTCAAATTGAATAAGAATATACACTGTATATTCTTTCACACAACACCATACCCCCGTGGCACCGTGCACTGGCACGCAACCTTTTGTCCCTTATTTGGTAGTGAGAAAGTTGGCAACCTTACCAGTAACTGAGCCAAATGTGAAAAATCTGTTGAGCACTTGAGCAAGGCACTTTACCCTAATGGCTCTTATAAGTCGCTCTGGATAAGAGCATCTGCTAAATGACAAATGTAAAAAGAAAAATAAGCTAAATTATGGATATAAGAGATGTGCAAAGAGCAATGTGCAGTTTTGGGATGATAGTGCAGGGTGCATAGTCTGTAAATTAATAATGTAGAGTGCAAAGTCCATGGATAAGAGGACCAGGTGGATGGTTGGTGAGGGCAATGTCATGGGGGAAGAAAGTGTTCAGGAGGCGTGAGATTTTGGTTGTGATTAACCTGAACCGTTTGCTAGAGGGGAATCTTTGGAAGAGAGTGTGCAAGGGGTCGTCGATGATCTTTTTTGCATTGTTCTTTGCCCTGGAGTCATACAGGACCTCGATGGAGGGCATGTGGCAGCCAATGACCCTCTCAGCAGACTGGACAATCCGTTGCAGTGATGGAGGAGGTGAGGATGGACTCTATTATGGTCATTTAAAGCTGAATTAGTACACATAAGAGGACTGCGGACCAAAAACACCTTGCATTCACTAAACATTGCACTGAGGAAAACATTTTATTATAGTAATTGTCTGATTGGGAACTACCATCTATCAAGTATAGACTTCCAAATTATTTATATTTGATGTTGTGAGGTTCTGTGTTATGCACTATAGCCCGTTACCATATCATATGTGATTGATTATTATCTGCTGTTGGCTTGTGTGGGTGTATGTGTTGTGCAACATAGCTGACTTGAGACATTGTGTAGCATAGTGTGAATTGCAGCTAATCTAGGGCGTCAACAGTTTTAGGGCCATGGGCCTTTCTCGTGGTGGAAAAATACAGAATAACATAAAAACTGTGCAATGAGTTGTGGGGGACACATACAGAACGTAGTGTAGAAAACAAACGGTCTTTTGTTAGATGCCAGGTGTGTGATAACTGTATCGAGAGTATGAGCGCATAGATATTCTACACAGCAACCGCTGACCGCTGAAGCGCCTAGGGGCTGGGACCTGCTCGTGCGCCAACAATCAACGATAGGCTGAGGTGAGTTTAAACCACTCCCAGTCTCTACTCTGACAGGCCAGCTCAGAAGCGGGAACTACTTCTGTCAGAGTATATTATAATAACTTTGTCAGGAACAAGTCAGTTCTCTGTTCTGCCCTGCGTGGTGTTACAGTGAACCCGTATATAAGAAAATTGCATTTACCACTTATTGCTTAGCTAATAAAAAGTACATAGTATACAATCGGTGACTCAGTGTCATACTTGTTCTGATACCAGATTTGAATTGACACAACCCTAACAACGTTTTATTGAATATAATCAGTAATACAGGAGTCAAATCGCATATGGAGTCATATCAGATCAGATGTTATCAGCAAGACAGAGCTATCTGTGGAAAGAGCACAAGTAGAACAACTATTTTATATTTATTTATTTAACCAGGTAGGCCAGTTAAGGACAAGTTCTCATTTACAACTGCGATCTGGTCTGTCACGGCTTCCACCGAAGTCATTTACTCTCCTTGTTCGGGCGGTGTTCGGTGTCACTGATTCTAGTCGATCCACTTTTCATTTTCGCCATGGACTTTCGGACCCTGGCCGCTTGCGCGGGAAGGAGCGAAAGGGCCCTGATCGACCAGTATCGCTGCAGTTTGCACGAGGACGTCCGTCGGGAGTTGGCCTGCAGGGACACCACCCTCACCTTCGACCAGCTGGTGGACCTGTCTGTTCGGTTGGATAACCTGCTGGCTACCCGCGGACGTCTGTCGGTTCCATCCCCCAGCACCACCGCTCTGATGCCCATGGAGCTGGGAGGTGCTGTGCGCAGAAAGACCGGAGGAGTTTCCGTCTCGTGCACCATCTGTGGCCGCAGAGGTCACACTGCTGGTCGGTGCCGTGTTGGTTCCTCTGGGGATCGAGGCAGTAGGCAGGGCACTCTGGTGTCACCCCAGGTGAGCTGGCACCATTCTCACTCAGATCCCTCTGTTCCACACCTGTTTGTGTATGTCACTTTTCCTGAACTTTCCCCGCATTCCCAGCATAAGGCACTCGTCGAGTCAGGCGCGGTTGGGAATTTTATAGACAAATCGTTTGCCTATAGTTTAGAGATCCTGATTGTTCCCATGGCTGTGCCCTTCCCCGTTCACGCCTTAGACAGTCGACCATTAGGGTCCAGATTAGGGAGGCCACCGCTCCCCTGGGCATGGTGACGCAGGGGGATCACAAGGAGATAATCAATCTCTTTATTGGACTCTCCTGCGTTTCCCGTGGTGCTAGGCCTACCCTGGTTAGCCTGTCATGACCCCACTGTCTCATGGCAACAGAGGGCTCTCACGGGGTGGTCGCGAGAGTGCTCGGGTAGATGTTTTGGGGTTTCCGTTGGTGCTACTACGGTGGAGAGTCCAGACCAGGTTTCCACCGTGCGCATCCCCCCTGAATATGCCGATTTGGCTCTCGCCTTCTCCAAAAAGAAGGCGACTCAATTACCACCCCATTGACGGTGGGATTGTACGATAAATCTCCTGGTAGACACCGCACTTCCCAGGAGTCACGTGTATCCCCTGTCACAGGCGGAGACGGCGGCTATGGAAACTTATGTTTCCGAATCTCTGCGTTCGGTCCTCCACTTCACCCGCCTCCTTGAGTTTCTTTTTTGTGAAGAAGGGAGGTCTGTGCCTGTGTATTGACTATCGAGGTCTAAACTGATCACTGTGAGGTACAGTTACCCGCTACCTCTCATAGCCACAGCGATTTGGTCAATGCACGGGGCGCACTTCTTCACCAAACTAGATCTCAGGAGCACGTATAACCTGGTGCGTGTCTGGGAGGGAGACGAGTGGAAGACTGCTTTCAGTACTAACTTAGGGCATTATGAGTACCTCGTCATGCCGTACGGGTTGATGAATGCTCCATCAGTCTTCCAAGCCTTTATAGACAAGATTTTCAGGGACCTGCACGGGCAGGGTGTATATTGATGACATTCTGATATACTCCGCTTCAAGCACCAAGCATGAGTCCATGGTGCGCAGGGTGCTTGGTTGTCTGTTGGAGCATGACCTGTACGTCAAGGCTGAGAAATGCCTGTTCTTCCAACAGTCAGTCTCCTTCCTAGGGTACCGCATTTCCACTTCAGGGGTGGAGATGGAGAGTGACCGCATTTCAGCTGTGCCTAATTGGCCGACTCCCACCACGGTAAAGGAGGTGCAGCGGTTTCTAGGGTTTGCCAATTACTACCGGAGGTTTATCCGGGGTTTTGGTCAGGTAGCGGCTCCCATTACCTCACTGCTGAAGGGGGGACCGGTGCGTTTGCAGTGGCGGACAGGGCTTTTGGTCACCTGAGGGCTCTGTTTACCTCTGATCCCGTGCTGGCCCATCCGGAGGTGGACGCGTCCGAGGCTGGGATAGGAGCTGTGCTCTCTCAGTGCTCGGGTACGCCACCAAAGCTCCGCCCCTCTGCCTTTTTCTCGAGGAAGCTTAGTCCGGCAGAGCGAAACTATGACGTGGGGGACCAGGAGCTGTTGGCTGTCGTCAAGGCTCTGAAGGCGTGGTGACATTGACTTGAGGGGGAGAAACACCTTTTTCCCATCTGGACCACGGTTTAGCTCGAATCTATCGCCAGTTTTGTACGGCGCGGCTCGGACCGGAACATATCGGACCTATTTCTCTCTATGTCCCTGGATTTCAACCGCTAACTCTGGACATTTATACCTGGATCTCGCAGCTAGCTAGCTGCTATCCGGCTTTCGTTGATTCCGGAGCAAACATCAATTATTCCGGTGCTAGCCAGCTGAAGAGTTCCATCATTCACTCCTTGGCTACAATCACCTATCCGGACCCGTTTTACTGCCAACGCGGAGCCCCACCGGGCCTTCACAACTGGACTACCGACGTCATCTACCCGAGGGAGATATCCGGCTGGCTCCTCCGTCGCGACGTTACCTGAACGCCCGTCTGCGATCCGCTAACCGTTAGCTGTCTTATCGGCTGCTATCTGAATAGACCTATAGGACAATTATTATTATTTATTTTTTCTTGGGCCTCTAACTATATCTTTTTTTTGTTGTGTAAATTGTATTCATCCCCTCTACCACACGGAACCCCACTAATTCTACCGACGGAAACGCACGAGGTGGCGTATAGCAGACCTCCATCCTATGCTAGCTTGCTACCGATGGTCCGGCTAGCTGTCTAAATCGCTGTGACCCCAACCAACCTCACTACTCACTGGACCCTTGTGATCCCTCTACTAAGCATGCCTCTCCTTAATGTCAATATGCCTTGTCCATTGCTGTTCTGGTTAGTGTTTATTGGCTTATTTCACTGTAGAGCCTCTAGTCTTGCTCACTATACCTTATCCAACCTATTAGTTCCACCACCCACACACGCAATGACATCTCCTGGTTTCAATGATGTTTCTAGAGACAATATCTCTCTCATCATCACTCAATACCTAGGTTTACCTCCACTGTATTCACATCATACCATACCTTTGTCTGTACATTATACCTCGAAGCTATTTTATCGCCCCCAGAAACCTCCTTTTACTCTCTGTTCCAGACGTTCTAGACGACCAATTCGTATTGGCTCTGTCATAACCTCACATGGTCTCTCCTATCATTGCTATGCAGACGACACACAATTCATCTTCTCCTTTCCCCCTTCTGATGACCAGGTGGCGAACCGCATCTCTGCATGTCTGGCAGACATATCAGTGTGGATGACGGATCACCACCTCAAGCTGAACTTCGGCAAGACGGAGCTGCTCTTCCTCCCGGGGAAGGACTGCCCGTTCCATGATCTCGCCATCACGGTTGACAACTCCATTGTGTCCTCCTCCCAGAGCGCTAAGAACCTTGGCGTGATCCTGGACAACAAACTGTCGTTCTCAACTAACATCAAGGCGGTGGCCCGTTCCTGTAGGTTCATGCTCTACAACATCCGCAGAGTACGACCCTGCCTCACACAGGAAGCGGCGCAGGTCCTAATCCAGGCACTTGTCATCTCCCGTCTGGATTACTGCAACTCGCTGTTGGCTGGGCTCCCTGCCTGTGCCATTAAACCCCTACAACTCATCCAGAACGCCGCAGCCCGTCTAGTGTTCAACCTTCCCAAGTTCTCTCACGTCACCCCGCTCCTCCGCTCTCTCCACTGGCTTCCAGTTGAAGCTCGCATCCGCTACAAGACCATGGTGCTTGCCTACGGAGCTGTGAGGGGAACAGCACCTCAGTACCTCCAGGCTCTGATCAGGCCCTACACCCAAATAAGGGCACTGCGTTCATCCACCTCTGGCCTGCTCGCCTCCCTACCACTGAGGAAGTACAGTTCCCGCTCAGCTCAGTCAAAACTGTTCGCTGCTCTGGCTCCCCAATGGTGGAACAAACTCCCTCACGACGCCAAAACAGCGGAGTCAATCACCACCTTCCGGAGACACCTGAAACCCCACCTCTTTAAGGAATACCTAGGATAGGATAAAGTAATCCTTCTCACCCCCCCCCCCCCCTTAAAATATTTAGATGCACTATTGTAAAGTGGTTGTTCCACTGGATGTCATAAGGTGAATGCACCAATTTGTAAGTCGCTCTGGATAAGAGCGTCTGCTAAATGACTTAAATGTAAATGTATTGCTTTTAGCCGTACCCTTCTCGTACTCCTCCTCTGGTGCTCTGGCGATGTAGAGGTGAATCCAGGCGCTGCAGTGCCAATCTCCACTCCTATTCCCCAGGAGCTCTCTTTTGATGACTTCTGTAAACGTAATAGCCTTGGTTTCATGCATGTTAACATTAGAAGCCTCCTCCCTAAGTTTGTTCTATTCACTACTTTAGCACATTCTGCCAACCCGGATGTTCTAGCTGTTTCTGAATCCTGGCTTAGGAAGACCACCAAAAATTCAGAAATGTTCATCCCAAACTACAACATTTTCAGACAAGATAGAACTGCCAAAGGGGGCGGTGTTGCAATCTACTGCAAAGATAGCCTGCAGAGTTCTGTCCTACTATCCAGGTCTGTACCCAAACAATTTGAACTTCTACTTTTAAAAATCCACCTCTCTAAAAACAAGTCTCTCACTGTTGCCGCCTGCTATAGACCACCCTCTGCCCCCAGCTGTGCTCTGGACACCAGATTTGAACTGATTGCCCCCCATCTATCTTCAGAGCTCGTGCTGCTAGGCGACCTAAAATGGAACATGCTTAACACCCCAGCCATCCTACAATCTCAGCTTGATGCCCTCAATCTCACACAAATTATCAATGAACCTACCAGGTACCTCCCCAAAGCCTTAAACACGGGCACCCTCATAGATATCATCCTAACCAACTTGCCCTCTAAATACACCTCTGCTGTTTTCAACCAAGATCTCAGCGATCACTGCCTCATTGCCTGCATCCGTAATGGGTCAGCGGTCAAACGACCTCCACTCATCACTGTCAAACGTTCCCTGAAACACTTCAGCGAGCAGGCCTTTCTAATCAACCTGGCCGGGGTATCCTGGAAGGATATTGATCTCATCCCGTCAGTAGAGGATGCCTGGATATTTTTTTTAAATGCCTTCCTAAGTATCTTAAATAAGCATGCCCCATTCAAGAAATTTAGAACCAGAAACTGATATAGCCCTTGGTTCTCCCCAGACCTGACTGCCCTTAACCAACACAAAAACATCCTATGGCTTTCTGCATTAGCATCGAACAGCCCCCGTGATATGCAGCTGTTCAGGGAAGATAGAAACCATTATACACAGGCAGTTAGAAAAGTCAAGGCTAGCTTTTTCAAGCAGAAATTTGCTTCCTGCAACACTAACTCAAAAAGGTTCTGGGACACTGTAAAGTCCATGGAGAATAAGAACACCTCCTCCCAGCTGCCCACTGCACTGAAGATAGGAAACACTGTCATCACTGATAAGTCCACCATAATTGAGAATTTCAATAAGCATTTTTCTACGGCTGGCAATGCTTTCCACCTGGCTACTCCTACCCCGGTCAACAGCACTGCACCCCCCTCAGCAACTCGCCCAAGCCTTCCCCATTTCTCCTTCTCTCAAATCCAGTCAGCTGATGTTCTGAAAGAGCTGCAAAATCTGGACCCCTACAAATCAGCCGGGCTAGACAATCTGGACCCTTTCTTTCTAAAATGATCTGCCAAAATTGTTGCCACCCCTATTACTAGCCTGTTTAACCTCTCTTTCGTGTCGTCTGAGATTCCCAAAGATTGGAAAGCATCTGCGGTCATCCCCCTCTTCAAAGGGGGGGACACTCTTGACCCAAACTGCTACAGACCTATATCTATCCTACCCTGCCTTTCTAAGTTCTTCGAAAGCCAAGTCAACAAACAGATTACCGACCATTTCAAATCTCACCATACCTTCTCTGCTATGCAATCTGGTTTCAGAGCTGGTCATGGGTGCACCTCAGCCACGCTCAAGGTCCTAAACGATATCTTAACCGCCATCGATAAGAAACATTACTGTGCAGCCGTATTCATTGATCTGGCCAAGGCTTTCGACTCTGTCAATCACCACATCTGCAGACTCGACAGCCTTGGTTTCTCAAATGATTGCCTCGCCTGGTTCACAAACTACTTCTCTGATAGAGTTCAGTGTGTCAAATCGGAGGGTCTGCTGTCCGGACCTCTGGCAGTCTCTATCGGGGTGCCACAGGGTTCAATTCTTGGACCGACTCTCTTCTCTGTATACATCAATGATGTCGCTCTTGCTCCTGGTGAGTCTCTGATCCACCTCTACGCAGATGACACCATTCTGTATACTTCTGGCCCTTCTTTGGACACTGTGTTAACAACCCTCCAGGCAAGCTTCAATGCCATACAACTCTCCTTCCGTGGCCTCCAATTGCTCTTAAATACAAGTAAAACTAAATGCATGCTCTTCAACCGATCGCTGCCTGCACCTGCCCGCCTGTCCAACATCACTACTCTGGACGGCTCTGACTTAGAATACGTGGACAACTACAAATACCTAGGTGTCTGGTTAGACTGTAAACGCTCCTTCCAGACGCACATCAAACATCTACAATCCAAAGTTAAATCTAGAATTGGCTTCCTATTTCGCAACAAAGCATCCTTCACTCATGCTGCCAAACATACCCTTGTAAAACTGACCATCCTACCAATCCTCGACTTTGGCGATGTCATTTACAAAATAGCCTCCAATACCCCACTCAACAAATTGGATACAGTCTATCACCGTGCAATCCGTTTTCTCACGAAAGCCCCATATACAACCCACCATTACGACCTACACGCTCTCGTTGGCTGGCCCTCGCTTCATACTCGTCGCCAAACCCCCTGGCTCCATGTCATATACAAGACCCCCCTTATCTCAGCTCGCTGGTCACCATAGCATCACCCACCTGTAGCACGTGCTCCAGCAGGTATATCTCTCTGGTCAACCCCAAAACCAATTATTTCTTTGGCCGCCTTTCCTTCCAGTTCTCTGCTGCCAATGACTGGAACAAACTACAAAAATCTCTGAAACTGGAAACACTTATCTCCCTCACTAGCTTTAAGCACCAACTGTCAGAGCAGCTCACAGATTACTGCACCTGTACATAGCCCACCTATAATTTAACCAAACAACTACCTCTTTCCCTACTGTATTTATTTGATTTATTTTGCTCCTTTGCTCTATTGTATTTACTTTGCCACCGTGGCCTTTTTTTGCCTTTACCTCCCTTATCTCACCTCACATCGTATATAGACTTGTTTATACTGTATTATTGACTGTATGTTTGATTTACTCCATGTGTAACTCTGTCGTTGTATGTGTCGAACTGCTTTGCTTTCTTGGCCTTGTCGCAATTGTAAATGAGAACTTGTTCTCAACTTGCCTACCTGGTTAAATAAAGGTGAAATAAAAATAAATAAATACTATGTAAACTTCCGATTTAAACTGTATATTGATGTAGGCAAGACTATGTAATATTTCATTTATGTTTTTAATATAATCTATAACAAATATTCCAATTGTTTGATTTAGTGTAGCCTCTGATAGGTTTACTTCAGTCTCTATAATCCCCGCCCCTTCGAAATTCCGTGCAGCATTACAGTTTTTGGTGGACTGGAGGCGGCAGTGCGGATTCTCCCAGTCATTCCCAGCTCTCGTTTGCCCGTTGCGGATTCTGAAGGCGGTGAAGTTTGTTCCTTATTATTGGATTGGTAAGTCAAAAAATGTGTTGTTTCAAACAGACGAGTTTATCTCATCACATTGCCAGTTATAATGTAATTAGGGCCGAGGTTAGACAATCTCCGTTCCACCGATTGACTACAAAGCAAATAGGTTTCCTAAATTTACTGTGAGGTGATGGAAAATTGTGAAATTAAGCAAATATGAAATCGTGAATCACGTGTATATAGACATACGATTGAAACTATGTTTTGTAGGTCTTTTTTTTTTTTTTACACATGTTGATGTTGTAGGCCTACTGCTCATATCAGACATGCCTTTATTTAAAGGCCTATCTTATACATTATGCGCAATTTGGATAATATTTCATTTGTATATTGTCTGATATCAATTTGCATGGTGTTCTGTGACTTTCATTATGGGTGGAATAACAGTACAGTAGAATGGACGCAAACAGGCGTGGTCGTGCGGATCTGTGGCGCTGCGCGAAAGGTAGCTCATGGTGATGCTGCGAGGGCAAGTATTAGCTGGTTTGTTTATTCTGTACAGTTAGACAGGCTAACTGTGGCATTAACAGGATGTGTGAGTTAGGTTGTGCATTATAACAGAAATTCCACTATTTTATGGTCCTTCTTTTACGTGGTGCGTAGTTGTTAACGATTGATAATTTTGGGTTATTGATATAGACATTACTCATTTTAGGTGAAGTGTATCGGTAGTTGAAATGGCCGCTGTTGGCTAATGTTACATTGGCAGCTAAAATCTGTCATTGCTTGATGCGATGATGATATAGTAACTAGCAATACGCAAGTGTTCGGCTCCTCCTCAAAACATAACTTGGAGGACGTGAAGCATCACTTACATGGTTTTCTTTAGTATGTGCTAGTGACCAAATACTTTACATGTATCTCATCAACATGATGTTTGTGTCTCCAATATAGTTTTTATTTGGTGGACTAAATCTTTGCAGTTGATGCTACATGCGTGCTTCTTCAGCATCAAACCAGTCCAGCGTTGCAGCACTAATGCGACCTGGTCGAGTCCTCAATGTCCTAGTCACAGAAGGACTCAAACAACATTTAAAATGCGAGCAATGAGGGAGATGAGTCAGTTAAACAAAGTGATTATGCCGAGCCAAATACTCGGCTCTATGGTAGTGAAGCTGTAGGCCGAAGTTACTGCAAGCATCTGTTTTTCAAGCAACCAGTAACTTCCTCGTTCCAGTGGTGGCACGTTAAGCTTACCTGGTAGGCCTCTCTATCCTACCTACCAAAAGTTATGCCAGCCACAGTGGGAACTGAAGTTGTGAAATATCCATTGCGAACTACAAAGGAACACATGCACAGTTAAAGGTGTTATAGGATTTAAAGGATTTTTAATAACTCTAAGACCTGCAATGTAGTTACACTGTGGGTATTCTATGGGACTTGATATTACTGAATCAATACTTTTCCTAAACCACAAGACTTGAGTGACATGTTTGTTTCAAGTTATTTGGGGTTTTAATGGTTCTACGGAAGAGTTTTTGATCAGGCTTTCTATGGCATAGTGGCATTAAAGTTTGGCACTCTGGTGCATTTTGCTATTAGGTTTTGCTTGATGGATCAGGCTCTTTTCTTAAGACCATTTGCTGTATGCAGACCTAGTGTCTGCCAGCCCCTCTCAGCCTTGTCTGAAAGGGCGGGGTCCCTTTGCAATGGGGAAAAACTTCAGTGTGTGAATGCAGAAAGACACAAGCGCACACACACACACTCACACACATACAACCTATCCATCTGTCTAATATCACACATATGCACAAATGCACAGACCAAATATTACATCATATTTGGTTTCCAAATTATGTGTTCAAGAACTGAAAGCTACAAAATGATGATATCCTGGCATATCCACAACCGATATACATGTATTTTCAAGTATCTTTAGGTTGTTGTTTTTGTCTTTGTTTTTCTCAATTTGAGTCTCTGTGCAGTTACACCATGTCACGTCCGACCTTAGTTCCTCTTTTTATGGCTCTATTTTAGGTTGGTCGGGGCGTGAGTTGGGGTGGGCATTCTATGTTTGTATTTCTAGGTGTTTGGCCTGGTATGGTTCCCAATCAGAGGCAGCTGTCAATCGTTGTCTCTGAGAACCATACTTAGGCAGCCTGTTTTCGCCCTTGAGTTGTGGGTAGTTATTTTCTGTTTAGTGTGTTTTGCACCTGACAGCTGTTTCGGTTGTGCCTTTTGTTACTTTGTATTTAGTGTTCAGTTATATTTAATAATATGCCGAACACGTACCACGTCCTGGCTGGAAGGGATCGCCTCCCATGGGAACAGGTGGAGACAGCCAGGAGAGGTGAACCAGTGGTACGAGGGAACACTGCTAGCAAGGAAGCCCGAGAAGCAGCCCCAAACATTTCTTGGGGGGGGGCTAGAATGGGCATCAAGCCAGGAGGGATGAAGCCGGCTCAGGGCATCTGGTCTCCAGTGCGTCCCCTCGGTCCGTGTTATATGGCACCAGCCCTACGCACTGTGTCTCCTGTGGGTCTGCTCAGCCCAGTGCGTCTTGTGCCTGCGCCCCGCAAGTGCCGGGCTAAAATCAAGGTAGCCCTTTCAATGAGTATCATCTGTTCAGGGAGCAGTGGAACAGTTATTTATGTGCCCTGATGGTTTCACAATAAATAAATCAGTTGTGTTAAGGAGAGATTATTTTCAGAAATCTGCCTTGAATTGAATTTCTCTCACCTTCAGGCTCCATTTTTCCCTAAACTCTTCTTACATTATCTGCTCATCCAGTGAAATGACTGATAAAACAGTCATGCTCAAACTGCACAGATACTGTATGCCCCTTCCACTGTAAGCAACCAGCCATTTTATCCACGGGACCTTTTAACTCCAAACTGCTTTTAAAATCTTCTATTTGTTTGAGATAGATATCTCACATTTCATAAGTCCGGTCTGAGAGGCATCTTAAGAATCAATTATTAAAAAGACAATGAATGTCATCACATACACTGATACCTGGTGTGTTTGGGGCTGGTATTTGAAATTGACACAACAGCATGTGTTATAATGAAAAAGGTGGTGGAGAGGGTGGCATCCTGTTTTCTATCAGGGCAGGTGATGGTCAGTAAAAGAGGGGGGTTGAAGGGTGGGGAACAGCTGTGACCACTGGGGTTACAGGTGAGGACCACACAGCCTCGCTGTGTGTGTGCGTGTGTGCATGTTATCATGCGTGTGTGCGCATGTGGCTGGTAGCCTAGCAGTTAAGAGCATTGGGCCAGTAACCGAAAGATCGCTGGTTTGAATCTCTGTGCCGACTAGGTGAAAAATCGGCTGAAGTGCCCTTGAGCATAATTGCTCCTGTAAGTCGCTCTGGATATGAGTGTTGACTAAAATGTGAAAAAAATGGTTTGGGTGATGGTATGTACATTGTTTTGGGAGTGGTCAGCCAACTTAGACATGCTTGGGCCATCTCCCCTTCAGTAGGACCACCATTGCAAGCAAGTTTCCACAGCTGTGTCTTTTAGGCTAAAAGGAATTTACACTTGTTATAGGGACCAAAGTCTGAGAATGCCTAGAGCCTGAGCCATTAGTCTTGCAGCCTCCCCAGTGCCCTTTTTGTGTCTAAAATACTAGGCCATTTAAGCTGATGTAATTTATTTTTTATTTGATTTATTTCACCTTAATTTAATCAGGTAAGATGGTTGAGAACAAGTTCTCATTTACAACTGCGACCTGGCCAAGATAAAACAAAGCAGTGCGACACAAACAACACAACACACATGGAATAAACAAGCGTACAGTCAATAACACAATATTAAACTCTTCCGTAGAACCATTAAAAAAAAGAAAGTCCATATACAGTGTGTGCAAATGGCGTGAGGAGGTAAGGCAATAAATAGGCCATAGTAGCGAAGTAATTACAGTTTGGCAAATTAACACTGGAGTGATAGATGAGCAGATGATGATGTGCAAGTAGAAATACTGGGGTGCAAAAGAGCAGAAAAGTAAATACAAACAATATGGGGATGAGGTAGGTAGATTGGGTGGGCTATTTACAGATGTACAGCTGCAGCGATCGGTTAGCTGATGTTTAAAGTTAGTGAGGGACATATTAGTCTCCAGCTTGAGCGATTTTTGCAATTAGTTCCAGTCATTTGCAGCAGAGAACTGGAAGGAAAGGCGGCCAAAGCAGGTGTTGGCTATGGGGAAGACCAGTGAGATATACCTGCTGGAACGTGTGCTATGGGTGGGTGTTGTTATCGTGACCAGTGAACTGAGATAAGGCGGAGCTTTACCTAGCATAGACTTATAGATGACCTGGAGCCAGTGGGTCTGGCTACGAATATGTAGAGGGCCAGCCGACTACTGCATACAGGTCGCAGTGGTGGGTGGTATAAGGGGCTTTGGTGACAAAACGGATGGCACTGTGATAGCCTGCATCCAATTTGTTGAGTAAAATTCCGGAGTTCTAAATTGAGCAGCTGCTGAAAAATGAGCTCCTGTATTTATTGAGATTTAAATGTTTTTTTAGAGTGAAGTACATCGAAAAAATCAAGAGAAAACTGCAAGACTCAATAGAAGACAAAACAAGGAACAAACTAAACAAGACAGGCTTTTGAAAAATTAACTATTTTTTTTTCATAAAATTGTACAGTTATCTTAGCTAGGTGAATTGCTAGCAGAATTGTTTACTTGTTGCTAAGCAGTTGCTAGGGACTCTCCTGGAAGAAGCTAGCTAGCTTACAAAGAATAACAACAAAAAATATCTAGTTAACAGAAGAAAGGAAGACAAAATAAGGACAAAAGAAGGACAGAAGAAAAAGGAAAAGAAAGAGGACAACAAAGTGAAACAGTCAGCACTTCTATTGCAACTTCGTATTTCGTCGTCCTAACGTAGTCTACACTGCTATCTGCCCAGCAGCTAGCCAGCTAGCAAACGTCCGTCTACCGAATAGCAGCACTGTAGAAACTATTACACTCAACTGAACGACTTGATTAGTGTAGTGTTAGCTAGCTACATAGTTGTCTTTGCTGTCTTCGTATCCAAGATAATTGTGTAGTTTAGAGCGTGTAGTCTTAGAGTGATTATCTTAATTTACCGAGGTTAGCTAGCCAGCTATTTGTCGTCCTTAACGTAGGAGACACTGCTAGCTAGCCAACAGCTAGCCAACGTCTACTGAATAGAACTTCCGCACTCAACAACCCGGTCGCATTCCGCTTCGCTCCACAGGTAGTATCACATTTTTCATTTCATTTCATTACAGCACAACGGTTTGATTTGTTTGATCGTAGCTAGCTACATAGCTAGCTACATAGCCGTCTGTGTATCAAAGATAATTGTGTAGTCTAGAGCGATTTTCTAGGTTAGCTAGCCAGCTATTGTCGTTCTTTTAACGCAACATAACGTAATCAACAGTGCTAGCTAGCCAGCTAGCCCCGAATAGCAGCACTGTAGAAACTACTACACTCAACGGAACGACTTGATTAGTGTAGTGTCAACAACGCAGCCACTGTCAGCTAGCCTACAAAGT
This sequence comes from Oncorhynchus gorbuscha, assembly GCF_021184085.1. Classification (NCBI taxonomy): domain Eukaryota; kingdom Metazoa; phylum Chordata; class Actinopteri; order Salmoniformes; family Salmonidae; genus Oncorhynchus; species Oncorhynchus gorbuscha. Next base: position 16,447,310 of record NC_060198.1, read on the forward strand.
CAACAACGCAGCCACTGCCAGCTAGCCTACTTCAGCAGTACTGTATCATTTTTAATAATTTTAGTCAATAAGATTCTTGCTACGTAAGCTTAACTTTCTGAACATTCGAGACGTGTAGTCCACTTGTCATTCCAATCTCCTTGCATTAGCGTAGCCTCTTCTGTAGCCTGTCAACTATGTGTCTGTCTATCCCTGTTCTCTCCTCTCTGCACAGACCATACAAACGCTCCACACCGCGTGGCCGCTGCCACCCTAATCTGGTGGTCCCAGCGCGCACGACCCACGTGGAGTTCCAGGTCTCCGGTAGCCTCTGGAACTGCCGATCTGCAGCCAACAAGGCAGAGTTCATCTCAGCCTATGCCTCCCTCCAGTCCCTCGACTTCTTGGCACTGACAGAAACATGGATCACCACAGATAACACTGCTACTCCTACTGCTCTCTCTTCGTCCGCCCACGTGTTCTCGCACACCCCGAGAGCTTCTGGTCAGCGGGGTGGTGGCATAGGGATCCTTATCTCTCCCATGTGGTCATTCTCTCTTTCTCCCCTTACCCATCTGTCTATCGCCTCCTTTGAATTTCATGCTGTCACAGTTACCAGCCCTTTCAAGCTTAACATCCTTATCATTTATCGCCCTCCAGGTCCCTCGGAGAGTTCATCAATGAGCTTGATGCCTTGATAAGCTCCTTTCCTGAGGACGGCTCACCTCTCACAGTTCTGGGCGACTTTAACCTTCCCACGTCTACCTTTGACTCATTCCTCTCTGCCTCCTTCTTTCCACTCCTCTCCTCTTTTGACCTCACCCTCTCACCTTCCCCCCTACTCACAAGGCAGGCAATACGCTCGACCTCATCTTTACTAGATGCTGTTCTTCCACTAACCTCATTGCAACTCCCTCCAAGTCTCCGACCACTACCTTGTATCCTTTTCCCTCTCGCTCTCATCCAACACTTCCCACACTGCCCCTACTCGGATGGTATCGCGCCGTCCCAACCTTCGCTCTCTCTCCCCCGCTACTCTCTCCTCTTCCATCCTATCATCTCTTCCCTCTGCTCAAACCTTCTCCAACCTATCTCCTGATTCTGCCTCCTCAACCCTCCTCTCCTCCCTTTCTGCATCCTTTGACTCTCTATGTCCCCTATCTTCCAGGCCGGCTCGGTCCTCCCCTCCCGCTCCGTGGCTTGACGACTCAATGCGAGCTCACAGAACAGGGCTCCGGAAGGCCGAGCGGAAATGGAGGAAAACTCGCCTCCCTGCGGACCTGGCATCCTTTCACTCCCTCCTCTCTACATTTTCCTCCTCTGTCTCTGCTGCTAAAGCCACTTTCTACCACTCTAAATTCCAAGCATCTGCCTCTAACCCTAGGAAGCTCTTTGCCACATTCTCCTCCCTCCTGAATCCTCCTCCCCCTCCCCCCTCCTCCCTCTCTGCAGATGACTTCGTCAACCATTTTGAAAAGAAGATCGACGACATCCGATCCTCGTTTGCTAAGTCAAACAACACCGCTGGTTCTGCTCACACTGCCCTACCCTGTGCTCTGACCTCTTTCTCCCCTCTCTCTCCAGATGAAATCTCGCGTCTTGTGACGGCCGGCCGCCCAACAACCTGCCCGCTCGACCCTATCCCCTCCTCTCTTCTCCAGACCATTTCCGGAGACCTTCTCCCTTACCTCACCTCGCTCATCAACTTATCCCTGACCGCTGGCTACGTCCCTTCCGTCTTCGAGAGAGCGAGAGTTGCACCCCTTCTGAAAAAACCTACACTCGATCCCTCCGATGTCAACAACTACAGACCAGTATCCCTTCTTTCTTTTCTCTCCAAAACTCTTGAACGTGCCGTCCTTGGTCAGCTCTCCCGCTATCTCTCTCAGAATGACCTTCTTGATCCAAATCAGTCAGGTTTCAAGACTAGTCATTCAACTGAGACTGCTCTTCTCTGTATCACGGAGGCGCTCCGCACCGCTAAAGCTAACTCTCTCTCCTCTGCTCTCATCCTTCTAGACCTATCGGCTGCCTTCGATACTGTGAACCATCAGATTCTCCTCTCCACCCTCTCCGAGTTGGGCATCTCCGGCGCGGCCCACGCTTGGATTGCGTCCTACCTGACAGGTCGCTCCTACCAGGTGGCGTGGCGAGAATCTGTCTCCTCACCACGCGCTCTCACCACTGGTGTCCCCCAGGGCTCTGTTCTAGGCCCTCTCCTATTCTCACTATACACCAAGTCACTTGGCTCTGTCATAACCTCACATGGTCTCTCCTATCATTGCTATGCAGACGACACACAATTAATCTTCTCCTTTCCCCCTTCTGATGACCAGGTGGCGAATCGCATCTCTGCATGTCTGGCAGACATATCAGTGTGGATGACGGATCACCACCTCAAGCTGAACTTCGGCAAGACGGAGCTGCTCTTCCTCCCGGGGAAGGACTGCCCGTTCCATGATCTCGCCATCACGGTTGACAACTCCATTGTGTCCTCCTCCCAGAGCGCTAAGAACCTTGGCGTGATCCTGGACAACAAACTGTCGTTCTCAACTAACATCAAGGCGGTGGCCCGTTCCTGTAGGTTCATGCTCTACAACATCCGCAGAGTACGACCCTGCCTCACACAGGAAGCGGCGCAGGTCCTAATCCAGGCACTTGTCATCTCCCGTCTGGATTACTGCAAGTCGCTGTTGGCTGGGCTCCCTGCCTGTGCCATTAAACCCCTACAACTCATCCAGAACGCCGCAGCCCGTCTAGTGTTCAACCTTCCCAAGTTCTCTCACGTCACCCCGCTCCTCCGCTCTCTCCACTGGCTTCCAGTTGAAGCTCGCATCCGCTACAAGACCATGGTGCTTGCCTACGGAGCTGTGAGGGGAACGGCACCTCAGTACCTCCAGGCTCTGATCAGGCCCTACACCCAAATAAGGGCACTGCGTTCATCCACCTCTGGCCTGCTCGCCTCCCTACCACTGAGGAAGTACAGTTCCCGCTCAGCTCAGTCAAAACTGTTCGCTGCTCTGGCTCCCCAATGGTGGAACAAACTCCCTCACGACGCCAGGACAGCGGAGTCAATCACCACCTTCGGAGACACCTGAAACCCCACCTCTTTAAGGAATACCTAGGATAGGATAAAGTAATCCTTCTCACCCCCCTCCCCCTTAAAATATTTAGATGCACTATTGTAAAGTGGTTGTTCCACTGGATGTCATAAGGTGAATGCACCAATTTGTAAGTCGCTCTGGATAAGAGCGTCTGCTAAATGACTTAAATGTAAATCTTAAATGTAGTGTTGGAGGCTATTTTGTAAATGACATCGCCGAAGTTGAGGATCAGTAGGATGGTCAGTTTTACGAGGGTATGTTTGGCAACATGAGTGTAGGATGCTTTGTTGTGAAATAGGAAGCCGATTCTAGATGTACATTTTGGATTGGAGATGTTTAATGTGAGTCTGGAAGGAGAGTTTACAGTCTAACCAGACACCTAGGTATTTGAAGTTGTCCACATATTCTAGGTCAGAACCGTCCAGAGTAGTGATGCTAGTCAGGCGGGCTGGTGCGGGCAGGGAACGGTTGAAAAGCATGCATTTGGTTTTACTAGCGTTTTAAGAGCAGTTGGAGGCCACAGAAGGAGTGTTGTATGGCACTGAAGCTTGTTTGGAGGTTCATTAACATTGTCCAAATAAGGTCCAGATGTATACAGAATGGTGTTGTCTGCGTAGAGGTGGATCAGGGAATCACCCGCAGCAAGAGCAACATCATTGATATATACAGAGAAAATAGACGGCCCGAGAATTGAACCCTGTGGTACCCCCATAGAGACTGCCAGAGGTCCGGACAACAGGCCCTCCGATTTGACACACTGAACTCTGTCTGAGAAGTAGTTGATGAACCAGGTGAGGCAGTCATTTGAGAAACCAAGGCTGTTGAGTCTGCCGATAAGAATGTGGTGATTGACAGAGTCGAAAGCCTTGGCCAGGTCGATGAAGGCCGCTGCACAGTACTGTCTTTTCTCGATGGCGGTTATGATATCGTTTAGTACCTTGAGTGTGGCTGAGGTGCACCTGTGACCAGCTCGGAAACTGGATTGCACAGCGGAGAAGGTACGGTGGGATTCGAAATGGTCAGTGATCTGTTTGTTAACTTGGCTTTCGAAGACTTTAGAAAGGCAGGGCGGGATGGATATAGGTTTGTGACCGGTTGGGTCTAGTGTCACCCCCTTTGAAATTGGTAGTAATAGTTTAGTCATTTTTCATTGTGTTATTCAGTACCATCTTTTCATCCATTTAGTGATACTAGGAGTATTTAAGAAACAGTAGATCAAGGAAAATAGAACATACGCCAATGTTTGGACTGGGGTATGTTTGGCATAACTGAAGCCAAATAGCTGATAGCATACTGTATTCTCTGTTATCTACTAAGCCCAAACAGAACTAGCGGAAATGACAAAGACCCCTTGGGAGTGGGCGAGAACCATGCGCAGCAGCAGTAGCCTATAATAGTTTTACTCTTTCCCAATTCTCCTCCCCTGGATACTTGATACACATTTGTTTCCATGATTTCCCCCTAAGTGCCCTAATTCAATATCTGTCCTGTGAGGTAGAAGCACAGCAAAGACTGTGTTGGGTTGATGTTTTGTCCTTCCTAACCTCGGTTGGGGCCTATAGCACCTTAAAAGCATTAGTACTATCTATTGTTTTTGGTGATGAGTTACACAGTGGCAAGCTTTTCTTGCACTCCTGATACAGGCTCCCAGTTGTATTTTATTCAGATCACTTACTGTTTTGACACATTAGCCATTTGCACAGCTGGCTTAGGACCAGTGTCCTGTCCAAGGGTGCACAGCTAGGCTGCACACCAAGATTTCACTGACTGACCCTGCAGTAAGAAACTGTCTTAAATGTTGGCTGTATGATTAATATACATAAGGTTATAATATAATCAATCAATGTCATTTGGTAGCAGTGCTCGTACAGAACCAAATAGTTAATGATGTGTCTAACTTTCGTTCAACTTTAGCTCATTTGCAATTGATTGTCATGTTATTCAAAATTGAGTTTTGCAGCTGGGCTAGTCTCTTGGAAATTGTGTCTTTTTTGTGCTTTCATTTGTGCTACAGCTGTAATGACATTATGCCGTCCTTTGTTTGTTGTCTGTGGTCTAGCTCTTGTCCAACGGTGTTAGTGCACATCCTTAAAGCACTAGCGCCCTGGACCAGAGCTACCCATGGTCTATCACTTTTGCCTGGAGGGGAATGTTGTTCAAGAGTTTGTGGAAAAGATTAGCTAATTCTAAGAGGATGCATTTCCCATGTCATGAACCTCATATCAATTGTGTTCCCCCATTTTCCATGTCTCTTGGTCCACGAAAGCAGGAAATCGTGACCTGGAGTTCCACTGGTGCAGTTTCCATGTCATGTGGCTTGTAGCTGCTAACACAGCTGAAGGACAGCATCCATCTTGGCTCCCTTTACTCTCTCAAACAATTTCAATACCAGCCACTGCAGATATTAATTTGATCTACTTCTTGAAATGGTGTGCCCCATTTAGCATATGATTAATGTGCTGAATAGATAATCCCTGATTCCTTGAAGTGCCTCACACCCACACACACACACACACACACAATTGTACTATGGTAAAAGAGGGACAGCAAGAGCAACGGGTAAGTAGTATTCATAGGGGCTTTAAGTTGGCAGAAATGGGGTATGAGGCCTAGATTCGTAAGTATCTGATAAGAGTGAGAGAGAGAGAGCGAGTATAATGACAACCAGACCTTCAGAGCAGTGTTTTGAAAGTATGCTAGTGAAATTCAGAGGAGATGCAGTGCATTCGGAAAGTATTCAGACCACATTATTTTGTTATCAACACACAATAGCTCATAATGACAAAGCGAAAAGAGGTTTTTAGAAAGTGAATTGATGTACACCACCGTTCAAACGTTTGGGGTCACTTAGAAATGTCCTTGTTTTTGAAAGAAAAGCAATTTTTTGTCCATTAATGTCAACGGTGGGTGTAGCTGGGACAAAGCACTTTACTGAGACAATCATTGTAACAGAACGCAATTGCGTCACAAAAACAAATGCCCAAAGAACAAGTGAGGCAGCACAAAGTACCACAACCACATACAAAGTACCGGCTGCCACAAAGCACGGGCATAAAACAAAACCCGGCGCAAACCAGCCGGAAGCGTGCCTACCTGACAATAAACAATTACACACACAGACATGGGGGTGGGGGGGGACAGAGGGTTAAATACATGACAAGTAATGAGGGAAATGTAAACCAGATGTGTGGGAAAACAAAACGGGAAATGAAAGGTGGATCGGCGATGGCTAGAAGACTGGTGACATCGAACGCCGCCCGGACAAGGAGAGGAACCGACTTCTGCCGGAACTCGTGACAATTAAAATAACATCAAATTGATCAGAAATACATTGTAGACATGGTTAATGTTGTAAATTACTATTGTAGCTGGAAACAGTTGGTAGATTTTTTTTATGGAATATCTACATAGGTGTACAGAGGCCCATTATCAGTAACCATCACTCCTGTGCTCCAATGGCACATTGTGTTAGCTAATCCAATTTTATAATTTTAAAAGTTTAATTGACCTTCTAGGCAGAATTGCAAAGAAAAATACATATCTCAGACTGGCCAATAAAAATAAAAGATTAAGATGGGCAAAAGAACACAGAAACTGGACAGAGGAGGACAGTTGAGGACTTGTGAGGCGTCTGTTTCTCAAACTAGACACTAATGTACAAGTCCTCTTGCTCAGTTGTGCACCGGGGCCTCTCTCCTCTTTCTATTCTGGTTAGAGCCAGTTCGCACTGTTCTGTGAAGGGAGTAGTACATAGCGTTGTATGAGATCTTCAGTTTCTTAGTCTAAAGTCTAAAGAACGCCAGGTTTATTGCTTCTTGAAGCAGACAACAGTTTTCAGCTGTGCTAACATAATTGCAAAAGTATTTTTTAAATGATCAATTAGCCTTTTAAAATGATAAACTTGGATTAGCTAACACAATGTGCCATTGGAACACAGGAGTGATGGTTGCTGATAATGGGCCTATGTAGATATTCCATAAAAAAATCTGTCGTTTCCAGCTAAAATAGTCATTTACAACATTAAATGTTTACACTGTATTTCGGATCAATTTGGGGTTATTTTAATGGACAAAAAATGTGCATTTCTTTCAAAAACAAGGACATTTCTAAGTGACCCCAAACTTTTGAACGGTAGTGTATGTATTTTCTGTCTACAGGAGAAACCAGTGGGATTGGGGATTGCCAGTTTATGGCTTTTTTTCAGGCTTGACTTAAGCATGTCTTCTATCCCCGTAGTGAGGTATCTGCCCCAGGTCAAACTGCTTTTCAGTTGTTTAAAAAACATGATACACACACACAGCCTTGTTAGCGGCAATGTTTGGATCGCAAGTTATTAATCTGTTTTTCTTGGGAAGACGTCAGACAAACAGGCATGCTCGTGAAGATCTGGGGCTGGTTACATAAACGTATATAGCCCTACAAACAGAACGGAGACGCTTAATTCCACCTGTTGTCAAAGTTGTCATGGGCCGCGTTCAGATTGAAATGGTCTACCCTCCAAATACATATTTACCATATTGTTTTTCTATGGGGGTTGACGGACAACGGAAACTACTGCCGGCTAGTTAGATTTAAAAAAAAATATAGGTCATAACTTTAAATGAGGTTGTTCTAACGGATAGATACATACTTAACTCGTTTTTCATGTATTTGTTCAAGTCCCTTAGATATTCGTTGGAAGATTTTCATGAAGACATGCAAACAAGACTATTTGGAAGAAGACACACAAAGGTTTAATGAAATGCACGGTATCCTCACTTTCCAGCTTATTAAGTAAGTAAACCTTGTCTGAGCCAGGACGTCCCATAGGGGCAGCAGCCTACCTCCTGTTTCTGCAGCATGAGGCAGCTTGATGTACAAGTACAACTGCTGGACAGGATGCTAGTCTGTCGCAGGGCCTTAGCCCCAATCCATCTCCTTAAAGGGATAGTTCACACACATAAGATTTGATCTTCTTCCCCAGAGTCGGATGAACTTGTGGATACCGTTTTTATGTATCTGCGTCCAGTATGAAAGAAGTTGGAGATAGTTTGCTAGCTGTTCCTGTAGACTTTGAGTCATTGTACTAATGCTAGTTAGCAATTGAGCAAATGCTAGTTAGCCACTTCCATCCAACTTCACGCAGATACATACACCTCATTGCCAAAATCACAAACTATCCCTCTAATGCTAAGTGCCAAGCAGAAAGGCATTAGGTCCCATGTTTAGTCTTTGGTATGACTCGACCAGGGATTGAACCCCCAAACAATATTGATGCGGACCATCTAACCCAGGGTTTCCGAAATTCAGTCCTCAGGACTCTACACAGTTGATTCAAATAATCAACCAATCATCAAGCTTTGATAATTTGGATCAGCTGTGTAGTGTTAGGGCAACAAAAAAAAACGTGCACCACTTTGGGTCACGAGGACCGAGTTTGGGAAACGCTGCTCTAACCACAAGGCCAGAGAGTTGATCAAATCTACAGTCGTGGCCAAAAGTTTTGAGAATGACACAAATATTAATTTCCACAAAGTTAGCTACTTCAGTGTCTTTAGATATTTTTTTGTCAGATGTTACTATGGAATACTGAAGTATAGTTACAAGCATTTCATAAGTGTCAAAGGCTTTTTGTTGATAATTACATGACGTTGATGCAAAGAGTCAATATTTGCAGTGTTGACCCTTCTTTTTCAAGACCTCTGCAATTAACCTCTGTCAATTAACTTCTGGGTCACATCCTGACTGATGGCAGCCCATTCTTGCATAATCAATGTTTGGAGTTTGTCAGAATTTGTGTTTTTTTGTTTGTCCACCCGCCTCTTGAGGATTGACCACAAGTTCTCAATGGGATTAAGGTCTGGGGGGTTTCCTGGCCATGGACCCAATATATCGATGTTTTGTTCTCTGAGCCACTTACTTATCACTTTTGCCTTATGGCAAGGTGCTCCATCATGCTGGAAAAGGCATTGTTCTGGATGGTTTTGAATTTTGACTTTGCAGCTGGCCTATCTAGCGGAAATCACTCAGTTCTGCATCCAGGACAAGACTCACGACAATAAACATCAACCTGCATCCTAGGTGCGTCACAAACAGCCCTCGATTCCCTTTATTGTGCATTACTTTTGACCAGGGCCCATAGGGCACTAAATATGCAAAAGGATGGGACATTTGGGACTCATCCCTAGTCAGGGGAGGGATACAGGGGATACACAACGTATCAGACGAGGAGGAAACGGAGGAAACGGCTGAGGCAATCTATAGACGACTACTAATGTTTACAGGAAGAGGATTGCAGTTTCTGCTGAATGTAAGCACTTAGCCCTATCTGCTAAGTGGCGAAGTGGGTAAATGTCAGCCGTAGTCACTGTGTAGGCCTCTGGTTAGGGAAACAAAGTACATACTGGTATGTACACTGCTGCTTCCATCAAATCAACTGTAGGAGCTGTGATGATGGTGATGGTGATGATAATAATGATGCCCTCCGTCTCTTTCTTTCTTTTATTCTTTATCATTCTTCATTCTAGGGTATGAGGCCTATTTTCAACAGCTTCAGATGGGAGTATTATTAGTTTATTTATTATATACACTAGCAGTCAAAAGCTTGGATACACCTACTCATTCGAGAGTTTCTTTATTTTTTACTATTTTCTACATTGTAGAATAATAGTGAAGACATCACAACCATGAAATAACACAAATGGAATCATGTAGTAACCAAAAAGTGTTAAACAAATCAAAATATGTTTTATATTCTTCAAAGTAGCCACCCTTGCCTTGACAGCTTTGCACGCTCTTGGCATTCTCTCAACCAGCTTCATGAGGTAGTTACCTGGAATGGATTTCAATTAACAGGTGTGCCTTGTTAAAAGTTAATTTGTGCAATTTCTTTCCTTAATGCGTTTGAGCCAATCAGTTGTGTTGTGACAAGGTAGGGGTGGTATTCAGAAGATAGTCCTATTTGGCAAAATACCAAGTCCATATTAACGCAAGAACAGCTCAAATAAGCAAAGAGAAACGACAGTCCATCATTACTTTAAAACATGAAGGTCAGTCAATCTGTAAAATGTCAAGAACTTTTAAAGTTTCTTCAAGTGCAGTCGCAAAAACCATCAAGCGCTATGATGAAACTGGTTCCCATGAGGACCGTCATAGGAAAGGAAGACCCAGAGTTAGCTTTGCTGCAGAGGATAAGTTCATTTGAGTTAACTGCACCTCAGATTGTAGCCCAAATAAATGCTTCACAGAGGTCAAATAACAGACAACTGTTCAGAGGCGACTGCATGAATCAGGCCTTCATGGTCGAATTGCTGCAAATAAAGCCACTACTAAAGGACACCAATAAAAAGAAGAGACTTGCTTGGGCCAAGAAACACGAGCAATGAACATTTGAATGGTGGAAATCTGTCCTTTTGGTCTGAGTCCAAATGTGAGATTTTTGGTTCCAACTGCCGTGTCTTTGTGAGATGCAGATTAGGTAAACGGATGATCTCCAAATGTGTAGTTCCCACCGTGAAGCATGTTGGAGGAGGTATGATGGTGTGGGGGTGCTTTTCTGGTGATGCTGTCAGTGATTTATTTAGAATTCAAGGCACACTTAACCAGCATGGCTACCACAGCATTGTGCAGTGATACTCCATCCCATCTGGTTTGCGCTTAGTGGGACTATCATTTGTTTTTCAACAGGACAATGACCCAACACACATCCAGGCTGAGTAAGGGCTATTTGACTAAGAAGGAGAGTGATTGGGTGCTGCATCAGATGACCTGGCCTCCACAATCACCCAATTGAGATCGTTTGGGATGAGTTAGACCGCTGAGTGAAGAAAAACCAACAAGTGCTCAGAATATGTGGGAACTCCTTCAAGACTGATGGAAAAGCATTCCAGGTGAAGCTGGTTGAGAGAATTCCAAGGGAAGCACACTCTCAACAATAGAGGACTACAAATCTAGGAGTGGGAAAATACCTGTGGAAGAGTAAAGTTTTTGGGCAGTTTGATATACCAATATCTCGCTTTGTCAAACAGCAGTTCCTCTCCTTGTCACTAATGATGACTAACATGATACCATCTGGTGTCAATACATTTATTTTAACTAAAGAGCTCAGGACTTTCAGGGTAGCTATATTTAAAAATGGAAATATAATATTTTGAATCTAATGCTGCCACCAACTTTATATATATCACAGAGACTGAAATATAACAAAACGGTTTGACATAGAAACACAGAATTTCCGTTGTTTCATTTGTATTATCTTTATTAATTTTTATTTTTTATTTTATTTATTTCACCTTTATTTAACCAGGTAGGCTAGTTGAGAACAAGTTCTCATTTGCAACTGTGACCTGGCCAAGATAAAGCATAGCAGTGTGAACAGACAACACAGAGTTACACATGGAGTAAACAATTAACAAGTCAATAACACAGTAGAAAAAAAGTCTATACATTGTGTGCAAAAGGCATGAGGTTGGCGAATAATTACAATTTTGCAGATTAACACTGGAGTGATAAATGATCAGATGGTCATGTACAGGTAGAGATATTGGTGTGCAGAAAAGTAAATAAATAAAAACAGTATGGGGATGTGGTAGGTAAAATTGGGTGGGCTATTTAACGATAGACTATGTACAGCTGCAGCGATCGGTTAGCTGACAAATGTGAAACATATGAATAACTTTCCACCCATGATGCCAAAGAGGGTGCTTTTGGTCATTGACTGCAGGAAAGGGCTACCCTGATTGAATGTGGAATGTGGTATATTTGATAGAAAACATTCTGGTAGAAGTGAGTCTCGAGTTTTACCAGAAGATGGCACTGTGTGTCTTGATAAGTTTTGTCCTTAGGCATCAGCAACACATTGCTGGCTAATTCACTTTGAGTGGGGTAACACAACTTACATTTGTAACACTGTTGTCTCCATTTCACTATAATGTAATTTCTATTATGACAAAATGTGTCATTGTCATAAAATTTATCACTTTTCACAATTTTCTCACTTTTCACAAATCTGTAATTGTGTTTAAATCCTTGACATATTTGTAAAATGTGATTAAACCAAGAGATAGACATTGTGTCCTATTGCTCCATTTGTTTACCTATGAACCATGTTTAGGAAACTAACTGAGAGTATAGCGTGAAAAATCAGGCTGAAATCTTACTCAAAATATCCCCATAGTTCTGCCCTTATACAATGGTTGCGTTCCAGGTCATCTTTTCTGTAGTCGTGCTGCACAGATGATCAGATCTCACAACCACATTAATATGATACAGCAATATTTTGAGATGCACAGCATAACAGCACATAGACGACTTTGAACGCCATCTACAATATGTAATTCCACTGCTGGGAGAAGTCCACCCCAGGTACAGAACTAGAATCAGCTTCCCCTCCCACAACCCTAACCACAAACCATTAGAGGGGAATATGCTAAACTGACCGAAGATCAGCATCTCGGGGCAACTTCATCCTACACCTAATACAGCCCTGGTGTCCTAACTGAGTGTGGCGTGTATGTGAACATGTCTCTCTCTGTTTCTGTGATTGCAGGGCTTCATCAGAAGCCACTGATGAAGTGTAATCGGTGAAAAGGTCAGAGGTGAAAGGTCAGGATGACGACAGTAGCCGCGGAATATGAACACATGGAGATCACGCAGCAGTACAGTAGCAGCGACACGGTCAACAACCGCTGGGATGACGAGTGGGATAATGAGAACAGCTCGGCTCGCCTGTTCGAGCGCTCGCGCATCAAGGCCCTGGCAGGTGAGTGAGGCAGAGAGGAGAGAGTGTGTCAGGGTAACCCCTGTTGCTGGCATTGCATTTACTTAATCTCATAGAATAGCAATGGTTGTATGATGATGTATACCTGGACTTCGGTTCAAATACCATTCAAAATACTGTAGCTCTGCTTGCCTGATGCAATGAAACCAATACAAATGATCCCAAAAGTGCAAACTCCACCCACCTGGCACTCCAGGCAGGCAAAGCAAACGCTCAAAGTAGATGTTTGCAGACGGATACAGGAAGATATGGAAGAAACCTCTTTGAAACTGCTCGGCGACCACATCATTAATTTGTATATAGCTCAATGTGTGTTGAGAAATTAAACTCAGAAAATAAGAAGTGATCATTTGTAAACAATTATTGTTGGGGGTAATAGAAGAATAGTTGTGACTTTCTACCATTGAGCTGTTTTATATGAGAGATTATGTACAAAATCCCCATGGCAAAGTCACCGATGCTTACTGGAACAGAGAGAGTTTCAATAGGTAAGTGCCTGCACAGAACCAGAAGCCAACCCAGCAATTAAGCAAAGTGTTTTGACAAGAGAGAAAAAATGATAATAAATAGAAATGAGAAAGTGTTCCTTGGTTTCTCTTCTTTCTGGCCCGGAGACCACAAAGCCCTCTGCATTCCGATGAGTATCCTGCTTCTCACATGACTGTGTTTTCCTGCATTTCTGCCCAGCGGAGCATACGCCTCTCCCCCACCTCCACTTGCTGCAGTCAAGAGTGTCTTCAATGGCTACATGAACACCTACCTACTAGTAACCAGGCGCCTTTGATTGAATCGAAAACGGGTCATTCTGCTATTAAACTTTGTTCTGCTTTGTAAAATGAGAATGAAGTCAACGGAAAATGAATTCAAAACATTTGATTGAAGAGGGCCCGCTTGATGTTTACAGTAATAGTGTTACTATTGCATCTGAAAATCATCTCACCCCATATGACTCAAACAGTAACATCATTACATTCCCAGTGGCTTGGTAACTCTGTAACCCCCCCCCACACACACACACACACGAGTAGCCAACATACTCTGTAAAGTTGCAATATGCAGAAATCGCTGCAACGTTTCCTGGTTGCTAAAACTCTAATAGTTCACCTGATTTCAGTTTATGTGACAAAATAAGCTAGTATAGTGTAGAGTCATTATGCCTTCTAAACCACTGTAAATGATATTTTCCATAACCAAAAATATTGTTGTTTCAGCTGTTTGAAGCTGGTGTACAAAACCGAAAGTAAAAGATGCAAAAACAAAACGTAAGAACAGAAAGCATAGAAATAGTGGACATAGAACAGATCTACCGCTTCTTATACTTGTTTTCAAGTAGAATGATCAATCTATAATTCACATTTCTATGTCAATTTGGTCAGGTCGCCCAAAACGTTACATATTGCCACTTTAATGTGTACCATCTGGTTCAGGATCAGGCCCCCTAACAATGAATGGCAGGTCATCTCATTCGTTTCAGGGTTGCCAGATTGAGTTGTATTATTTTAATTCCTTCAGGTGGATCACCAGATTAAAGAATGCTGGCTATGACCTCTCACAGGTGTAGCTGAATTGCAAAGACATCACCTTTTCCTTCACGTACTGACGTGGGTGGCAATTTTTTATTTCTTCACAACTCAGCCGCATGGCCATGAGAGAGAAATACAGTACAATGCTCATCTTACAAATATGTAGTAGTAAGTAAGGTTTCATATTTTCCAGAGATTCTACCAATTTTCTATCCCGAGAAATGTCTGTTCCAACCAGAAGTGCTTAAAAGCACAGGAACAGCTGGCACTGTAAATGGAGAAATATACACATTCATCTAAAGTTTTGTTTTTGTATTTGTTGCAATTTAATCCATTTAAAATCCTGTCAGTCACAACACTGTTCAAATCAAATTTTCTGTTTTGTTGTATCTTAGTTTTAAGGTAGCCTAGGCCTATGAAGCACTGGCCGACTGTTAAAATATCATGAGGTCTATTGAAAATTACATTAGTTTTTAGCCTACCTTTGACTGAAAGTTGTCAGACAGCTTGTTGACTCTTTTCTCTCCCCTTACACCTGCTATCGGGGGAATTTGGGAAGGCTGTGGCTGTTTATACTTCATGATAAGACCTTTATTGTGGTGACTGTCACAGGGAACAGCGACTGGAACGAATTGCAAAAATCACTGAAGTTAGAGACTTATCTCCCTCACCAACTTCAAACATCTGCTATCTGAGCAGCTAACCGATCGCTGCCGCTGTACATAGTCTATCAGTAAATAGCCCACCCATTTTTACCTACCTCATCCCCATACTGTTTTTATTTTTTTATTTTATGCTCTTTTGCACACCAATATCTCTACCTGTACATGACCATCTGATCATTTATCACTCCAGTGTTAATCTGCAAAATTGTAATTATTCGCCTACCTCATGCCTTTTGCACACAATGTATATAGACTCTCCTTTTTTCTACTGTATTATTGACTTGTTAATTGTTTACTCCATGTGTAACTCTGTGTTGTCCGTTCACACTGCTATGCTTTATCTTGGTCAGGTCGCAGTTGCAAATGAGAACTTGTTCTCAACTTGCCTACCTGGTTAAATAAAGCTGAAATAAAAATAAATAAATAAATAAACATTTATTGTAATTTAATAGCCGCACACATTGTTGCCACCACGTTGTCCCAAGACGTTGATGATGGCACGGTGGCGTCTGATATTTCTGCCATGGCCCCTTGTTTTTGCAAGGCTGAAACCTGCTTCGTCCACATATATTAGCTCATGATGCACTGCATCTGCTTCTAGCTCCACGACTCTCTGAAAGAAGACAAAACAATGTAGCACAGTACGAAAAGGCAGGGATCAGTTAATATGACGTAGCACTATACACTTCCAGATCTAGTACCAATGATAAGATGGTATAAAGAGACTCACGCTGACGTTTTGGAATATGGTGTTATCTGCCATTATGTGGTCCTGCAGTCCTCTGAGTCTGATGCAGTTATTTGAAATGACCATATTTACAATGTGGGGCTCCTGCTCTGGGGTGAATAGTCAACCTCTTCAACCAGATACTGGTTTTCTTGCAGTTCTGTAAAAACATTTTAATGGTTTTAGTGATAGATCCTTCTCATTATGAAAGTACAGTACATATTACTGTAGCAGTAAGACAACAGCACTTAGTTATGTACCGGTTCTCATTTTGAAATACCCAGATGATACATGCAACAGTATAGAGGCTCAGATTTGGTTTAACCTGTTGCCCAGCCTCCCTCATGCTCATCCCATGGCATCCCTCATGCTCATCCCATGGTTGACAACATGGTCAACAACGGTCGCTCTGATTTCATCAGTTATTATATTCCTGACTCCTCTTCCCTGTCCTCTCCTTCCCCCCCATCCTACTTCAACTCTTCCTTCTTCTCCTCCTCTTACTTCTTCTCCTCCTCTAGTTCTCACCCCTCTTACTCTTTGTCCAATATTGGTCTCCATTGTTGTCCAAACCAAATGTTTACCTGTGGTCTATTTATAGTGCTCAAGCTATGAACTTGTAAGTGAACTAATTATCTGAATGTGTTTCCACGTGTCAATGTGGAAAGGCAATTGGCAAAATAGTGTAGCAATGTAGAGACCAATGTTTACAGTTTTTCTAGAAGTGTGTTATTAAATTACAAACTGAGTGTAAAGCAGAGAATGTGCATTCAGTTTGGTACCCTTGGTAAATGCATTGGCTCCAAGTGGTAATGGTTTCAGAGATAGTACTTCAAGGACCACTGTTAGTGTTTAAATATTCAGAAAAAATTGTAAGATCCCCATTGTGGCGGCAGGGTAGCCTAGTGGTTAGAGCGTTGGACTAGTAACCAGAAGGTTGTGAGTTCAAACCCCCCAGCTGACAAGGTACAAATCTGCCGTTCTGCCCCTGAACAGGCAGTTAACCCACTGTTCCCAGGCCGTCATTGAAAATAAGAATTTGTTCTTAACTGACTTGCCTGGTTAAATAAAGGTAAAATTAAAAATAAAACTTTTTTTAAAATGAGCTGTTGCGAAAGCAACATCGACAGTCGTGGCCAAAAGTTTTGAGAAAGACACAAATATTAATTTTCACAAAGTCTGCTGCCTCAGTTTGTATCATGGCAATTTGCATATACTCCAGAATGTTATGAAGAGTTATCAGATGAAATGCAATCAATTGCAAAGTCCATCTTTGCCATACAAATGAACTGAATCCCCCAAGAACATTTCCACTGCATTTCAGCACTACCACAAAAGGACTAGCTTACATCATGTCAGTGATTCTCTCATTAACACAGGTGTGTTGACGAGGACAGGGCTGGAGAGCACTGTCATGCTGATTGAGTTCGAATAACAGACTGGAAGCTTCAAAAGGAGGGTGGTGCGTGGAATCGTTGTTCTTCCTTTGTCAATCATAGTTACCTGCAAGGAAACACGTGTCATCATCATAGCTTTGCACAAAAATGGCTTCACAGGCAAGGATATTGCTGCCAGTAAGATTGCACCTAAATCAACCATCAATCGGATCTTCAAGAACTTCAAGGAGAGCGGTTCAATTGTTGTGAAGAAGGCTTCCGGGCGCCCAAGAAAGTCCAGCAAGTGCCAGGACGTCTCCTAAAGTTGATTCAGCTGAGGGATCGGGGCACCACCAGTACAGAACTTGCTCAGGAATGGCAGCAGGCAGGTGTGAGTGCATCTGCATGCACAGTGAGGCAAAGACTTTTGGAGGATGGCCTGGTGTCAAGAAGGGCAGCAAAGAAGCCACTTCTCTCCAGGAAAAACATCAGGGACAGACAGATATTCTGCAAAAGGTAAAGGGATTGGACTGCTGAGGACTGGGGTAAAGTCATTTTCTCTGAATCCCATTTCCGATTGTTTGGGGCATCCGGAAAAAAGCTTGTCCGGAGAAGACTAGGTGAGCACTACCATCAGTCCTGTGTCATGCCAACAGTAAAGCATCCTGAGATCATTCATGTGTGGGGTTGCTTCTCAGCCAAGGGAGTGGGCTCACTCACAATTTTGCCTAAAAACACAGCCATGAATAAAGAATGGTACCAACACATCCTCCGAGAGCAACTTCTCCCAACCATTCAGAACAATGCCTTTTCCAGCATGATGGAGCACCTTGCCATAAGGCAAAAGTGATAAGTGGCTCGGGGAACAAAACATCGATATTTTGGGTCCATGGCCAGGAAACCCCCCCAGACCTTAGTCCCATTGAGAACTTGTGGTCAATCCTCAAGAGGCGGGTGGACAAACAAAACCCCACAACTTCTGACAAGCTCCAAGCATTGATTATGCAAGAATGGACTGCCATCAGTCAGGATGTGGTGGCCCAGAAGTTAATTGACCGCATGCCAGGGCGGATTGTCAACACTGCAAATATTGACTCTTTGCATCAACTTCATGTAATTGTCAATAAAAGCCTTTGACACTTGTGAAATGCTTGTAATTATACTTCAGTATTCTATAGTAACATCTGACAAAAATATCTAAAGACACTGAAGCAGCAAACTTTGTGGAAATTAATATATGTCATTCAAAACTTTTGGCCACTACTGAACTCTTTACACACACACACTATCTTAATTTGTTCCTGCTTCTCTGCGACCACAGAGTGATCAAATTAAGATTGGAGATACGTTTTCCACTTACTGCAAATCTGTGGGCTTGGCCATTCTCCGTGAATTGTTCTGACCTCATTCATTCTTTGTAGCATCATGTGAAACGTTTGAGAAGAAGCTACATCATAAGCTCAGCAAAGGCTATTGTTTCACATCCAACTAAAATATAAGCATATATACATTAACCTTGCCACAAGGAAATGAAATGGAGGACTGTGTAATTGTTATGAACAACTCAATTTGACATTTTAAAGAGATTTCACTCTCCAATATTTTGGTATTTTCAATTTGTATGATTATCGCAGAGGTTGACCATCACAGAAACCCACCCAGAAACCCACACCACTATGTCACCACCCTATTTCCTTTCTCTGTTTCATAGTAATTCCTATGAGGTGAGTCATGTGGAAGGATGTATGTATTTTTCTTGTCTAAGAATCTGACTTAAAACCGAGCATTACAGGTCTCGATGAAGAGGCTTGTATAAAGAGGTTATGTAAAGTAGGGAGCAGAGGTGACTTGCAACTCGACTTTGACTTTAACACCAATGACTCGGGACTTAACTTGGACTTGAGCCTTTTAACTCGAACTGACTTGATACCCTCCCCAAACCCAAATATATAAAATTATGCTATTAAAAAAAGTGTGCAGCGCATCAACTCTTCATTTAACTGATTACAGTTTGAATCAGACATCAGCCAATCAAATTGTACCAGATGAGAAAAAGTTGGGCGTGGTAGTGCAGAGGAAAGTCGGCGGGTGAATTCAGACTGAGTCTTTAGAAAGATGATACCCCAAATTATTATTTTCGAATATAAAGACCACGCTGTATAAAAAAAATGGAATGCAACTTGCAAAACATGTCGGAAGAAAATTAGACGGAGGCGCAGTAAGTTCCAACTTTGTTCGACATTTGAAGTTGCACAAAGAACGGTAAGTCGTGGCTAATATAGCCGACAGCTATATAGTTTAACTTTGCTAGTGTAGCATGTAGGCTAACATAAAGTTAAATCAGTGAGCCTCCACACAGTGAGTCAGTGCGGGAACGTGATCATTGCACCCAAGATTGAGGTACAACTGGCTAAGCAGTTGGTTGTCTAAATCCTGCCTGATGTTACTGCTATTCCTAAAAACCATTGACACACGTTAGCCTACTGTAACCACACACAGAGAGGGTGTGTGTTAAGGTTTGGCGATTGTGTACAAGCCTACATCGCCCGATTGCGATCCTTGATAGTCGATTGCTATGGGGGGGGAGAGGTCTTCCTCATGGCTACCCATGTATTTCCATGGAAATATGAAGTTGATTTGGAAAATAATAAATATATTTTTAAAAGCGTTGATGATTTGCGTAAATATAATATACTAACTCTTACTCTTGTTAAAAATAAGAAATGGTTTTACATTTGGTGAACATTTTGACTTGTTTAGGACTCAACTCAAAGTTTAGGTCTTGAGACTTGACTTGAGACTTGTCGATCTTGACTTGACTCGGACTTACCTGTTTTTGACTTGGGACTTGAGTGCTAAGACTTGAGACTTTGGCGCTCTGCAAGTTCACCGGATGTTGGCCCATAAGTTTTCATGTGTCATGTGTTTGTGCCATTTACAGTTCCTAACTTTTTTCTGGCTCTGTACAACTAGGAAAGTATATTCGTCATGTGTTTTTACCCAGTGTATATTTGCTCATATATTTTTTTTTACCCCTCCCTTATGCTTTGTTGTGATACAACAAATATAATATTATTTAACACATAATAATATAATTTATATTACGGGAATTCTAGTGTCATTATTAGCATGTGTTCCTTAATTTTATTTTTATGACACACTCAAGAACCTCCAGACGCTAACCAGCTAACTAGCTACAAGCTATTTAGTCATTGTTAGTTTTTTTTAAAACCTGGATGACACTCGCCACCCCAGCTTCCCTGCCCATCCACCGCTGCCCCCTGGACACTGATCTCTTGGCTACATAGCTGACGCACGCTGGACTGTCCATTAATCACGGTACTCCATTCTGCTTGTTTGTTTTCTGTCGGCCCAGTTGCCTAGTCAACGCCATTTTACCTGCTGTTTGTTGTCCTAGCTGATTAGCCTCACCTACTGTTTTTAGCTAGCTTTCCCAATTCAACACCTGTGATTACTGTATGCCTCGCTGTCTCTCTCAAATGTCAATATGCCTTGTATACTGTTGTTCAGGTTAGTTATCATTGTTTTAGTTCACAATGGGGCCCCTAGATCCACTCTGCATACCCCTGTTACCTCCTTTGTCCCACCTCCCACACATGCGGTGACCTCATCCATTACAACCAGCATGTCCAGAGATGCAACCTCTCTCATCACCCAGTGCCTGGGCTTACCTCCGCTGTACCCGCACCCCACCATACCCCTGTCTGCGCATTATGCCCTGAATATATTCTACCATGCCCAGAAACCTGCTCCTCTTATCCTCTGCCCCCAACGCTCTAGGCGACCAGTTTTGATAGCCTTTAGCCGCACCCTCATACTACTCCTTCTCTGTTCCGCGGGTGATGTGGAGGTAAACCCAGGCCCTGCATGTCCCCAGGTACCCTCATTTGTTGACTTCTGTGATTGAAAAAGCCTTGGTTTTATGCATGTCAACATCAGAAGCCTCCTCCTTAAGTTTGTTTTACTCACTGCTTTAGCACACTCTGCTAACCCTGATGTCCTTGCCGTGTCTGAATCCTGGCTCAGGAAGGCCACCAAAAATTCAGAGATTTCCATACCCAACTATAACATCTTCCGTCAAGATAGAACTGCCAAAGGGGGCGGAGTCGCAGTCTACTGCAGAGATAGCCTGCAAAGTAATGTCATACTTTCCAGGTCCATACCCAAACAGTTTGAACTACAAATTTTGAAAATTACTCTCTCCAGAAATAAGTCTCTCACTGTTGCCGCCTGCTACCGACCACCCTCAGCTCCCAGCTGTGCCCTGGACACCATTTGTGAATTGATCGCCCCCCATCTAGCTTCAGAGTTTGTTCTGTTAGGTGACCTAAACTGGGATATGCTTAACACCCCGGCAGTCCTACAATCTAAGCTAGATGCCCTCAATCTTACTCAAATCATCAAGGAACCCACCAGGTACAACCCTAACTCTGTAAACAAGGGCACCCTCATAGACGTCATCCTGACCAACTGGCCCTCCAAATATACCTCCGCTGTCTTCAACCAGGATCTCAGCGATCACTGCCTCATTGCCTGTATCCGCCACGGAGCCGCAGTCAAACGACCACCCCTCATCACTGTCAAACGCTCCCTAAAACACTTCTGTGAGCAGGCCTTTCTAATCGACCTGGCCCGGGTATCCTGGAAGGACATTGACCTCATCCCGTCAGTTGAGGATGCCTGGTCATTCTTTAAAAGTAACTTCCTCACCATTTTAGATAAGCATGCTCTGTTCAAAAAATGCAGAACCACGAACAGATACAGCCCTTGGTTCACTCCAGACCTGACCGCCCTCAACCAGCACAAAAACATCCTGTGGCGGACTGCAATAGCATCGAATAGCCCCCGTGATATGCAACTGTTCAGGGAAGTCAGGAACCAATACACGCAGTCAGTCAGGAAAGCTAAGGGCAGCTTCTTCAGGCAGAAGTTTGCATCCTGTAGCTCCAACTCCAAAAAGTTCTGGGACACTGTGAAGTCCATGGAGAACAAGAGCACCTCCTCCCAGCTGCCCACTGCACTGAGGCTAGGTAACACGGTCTCCACCGATAAATCCATGATTATCGAAAACTTCAATAAGCACTTCTCAACGGCTGGCCATGCCTTCCGCCTGGCTACTCCAACCTCGGCCAACAGCTCCGCCTCCTCGCCCAAGCCTCTCCAGGTTCTCCTTTACCCAAATCCAGATAGCAGATGTTCTGAAAGAGCTGCAAAACCTGGACCCGTACAAATCAGCTGGGCTTGACAATCTGGACCCTCTATTTCTGAAACTATCTGCCGCCATTGTCGCAACCCCTATTACCAGCCTTTTCAACCTCTTTCATATCGTCTGAGATCCCCAAGGATTGGAAAGCTGCCGCAGTCATCCCCCTCTTCAAAGGGGGAGACACCATGGACCCAAACTGTTATAGACCTATATCCATCCTGCCCTGCCTATCTAAGGTCTTCGAAAGCCAAGTCAACAAACAGGTCACTGACCATCTCGAATCCCACCGTACCTTCTCCGCTGTGCAATCTGGTTTCCAAGGCGGTCACGGGTGCACCTCAGCCACACTCAAGGTACTAAACGATATCATAACCGCCATCGATAAAAGACAGTACTGTGCAGCCGTCTTCATCGACCTCGCCAAGGCTTTCGACTCTGTCAATCACCATATTCTTATCGGCAGACTCAATAGCCTCGGTTTTTCGGATGACTGCCTTGCCTGGTTCACCAATTACTTTGCAGACAGAGTTCAGTGTGTCAAATCGGAGGCCATGCCGTCCGGTCCTCTGGCAGTCTCTATGGGGGTGCCACAGGGTTCAATTCTCGGGCCGACTCTTTTCTCTGTATATATCAATGATGTTGCTCTTGCTGCGGGCGATTCCCTGATCCACCTCTACGCAGACGACACCATTCTATATACTTTCGGCCCGTCATTGGACACTGTGCTATCTAACCTCCAAACGAGCTTCAATGCCATACAGCACTACTTCCGTGGCCTCCAACTGCTCTTAAATGCGAGTAAAACCAAATGCATGCTTTTCAACTGATCGCTGCCTGCACCCGCATGCCCGACTAGCATCCCCACCCTGGATGGTTCCGACCTTGAATATCTATAAGTACCTAGGTGCCTGGCTAGACTGCAAACTCTCCTTCCAGACTCACATCAAACATCTCCAATCGAAAATCAAAAGTTGGCTTTCTATTCCGCAACAAAGCCTCCTTCACTCACGCCGCCAAGCTTACCCTAGTAAAACTGACTATCCTACCGATCCTCGACTTCGGCGATGTCATCTACGAAATGGCTTCCAACACTCTACTCAGCAAACTGGATGCAGTCTATCACAGTGCCATCCGTTTTGTCACTAAAGCACCTTATACCACCCACCACTGCAACTTGTATGCTCTAGTCGGCTGGCCCTCGCTACATATTCGTCGCCAGACCCACTGGGTCCAGGTCATCTACAAGTCCATGCTAGGTAAAGCTCCGCCTTATCTCAGTTCACTGGTCACGATGGCAACACCCATCTGTAGCACGCGCTCCAGCAGGTGTATCTCACTGATCATCCCTAAAGCCAACACCTCATTTGGCCGCCTTTCGTTCCAGTACTCTGCTGCCTGTGACTGGAACGAACTGCGAAAATCGCTGAAGTTGGAGACTTATCTCCCTCACCAACTTCAAACATCAGCTATCCGAGCAGCTAACCGATCGCTGCAGCTGTACATAGTCTATTGGTAAATAGCCCACCCATTTTCACCTACCTCATTCCCATACTGTTTTTATACTGTTTTTTTATTTATTTACTTTTCTGCTCTTTTGCACACCAATATCTGTACATGACCATCTGATCATTTATCACTCCAGTGTTAAATTGTGTTATTCGCCTACCTCCTCATGCCTTTTGCACACATTGTATATAGACTGCCCATTTTTTTTTCTACTGTGTTATTGACTTGTTAATTGTTTACTCCATGTGTAACTCTGTTGTCTGTTCACACTGCTATGCTTTATCTTGGCCAGGTCGCAGTTGCAAATGAGAACTTGTTCTCAACTAGCCTACCTGGTTAAATAAAGGTGAAAAAAAATCAAAACAGCCCAAACACATGAACTACTGTACATAGATGCAGATCCCTAAGGTTGGACAGACAGACAGACAGACAGTCAGAGGCAGACAGCAGAAAGACGGACAGACGGTGTCCCTTCTGGCCTTTTCTCATTCCCTGTGTCCATTGTCGTAATGATTTTGATTAGTCTTTTCGCACAGTTACTGGAAAACAAATGACTGCAAGACTCGTGGTATTGGGATGAGCATGAATTCATAACATCATGAGGAGTAGATGTAAGGTAGCTTAACTGTGGCCTCCTTCGCCACAAGGCTTTCTCATGAACAGGGGGACAAATGGGATATTGTTGATGGTGCTGCTACTGTATGTAGCAAAAATACTCTGTGGCAGAGAACTCCTGAGACTGCCATGAATATAAGGCAACATGGTTGAGTCCGTGGCTAAATCCAAAGGGGAATAATTATGGAAAACATTTTGTCAGAGTCTTGTATGGATTACATTTGGTTGTATTTACTAGGATTATCTGGACTTTACAATTACTTTGTTTTTTGTGTGACCATACTTTTTTAATGACTTGCTCAGAATATGAAATGATAACTGTTATAGAAAGTGTCTCTGCTTAGAGAGAAATCTATGTCTGTCCTTTCCCTGGCAGTGTTCGCTGCGGTACCTTGGCTATTTATGTTTGATTTGTAATCAGAATCCTTTTCGCTTTGTGATGTTCTGCCTAGTGGAAACTGGTTGATTGTGCTCCTCCTTTGTTTGGGAAGCAACCATTCATGGGCCAATATGTGGACTATTCATCCATTAGGAAGAAAGAGGGGGGAGGCTTTCAGTTCACCTCTGAAACAGGATGTTTGTATGGTCACTTTTTGACATTGGTCGCTCACATTATTTCAAACCAGCATTTATACATTTCTGGAATGGCCAGATTATTCCTCTGTCACTGTCTGAACAACAATGCTGGGAATTGGCAGGCTTGTATCCTGGCTAGCTTCCCTCTACCCCCTCCTCTCTTCAGGGCTTAGTACGGCCCAACGTCCTCCCTCTTTCTCCCCACTGCATGGACATGAGGCGGTGACATCATCACTGAGCTCCCAGGCCGTGGCCTGCCAGTGACGGAATTACAAACTCCTCTTCCCTCTCTAAACCCATCCCCCTCCTCCACTTTTCCCTCCAGACTTATGAAAGTTGTGCTGTGTGGGAGGAAAACCCCTTTCATTCTCTCTTTTTATTGGACACCTTTCTTAACTGTCTGCCAGTTGAGGATGAGGTACAGTGATTTCTTTTTTTTGGGGGGGGGGCAATACCACTCAAGTGTGCACTCCTGAATGGGTGAGCAGCTTCACAACCTAGAGGGAGAGGGGCGTGAGAGGGGGTGGGGCGGAGGCTGCTTTTGAATGGGTTGAGAGGGAAGACAGAACTAATCAAGAGAGAAGAAGAAGCATGTTGTGCCCCCTATCTGACACAGATCCAGCTTCTCCACTCCGGTTCCTTCAGTGGCTGCTCTGGGAAGAGTAGTGTCCTTGAGAACATTCCTTCCTTTTGTTACTTTTACTGGATTCTTTTTTGGGGCTTGTGGTGTAGCAAGGGTGGTGGTGGTAGGAGGCTAAAAGAGCCCACTGGATCCCTTCTTAACTTCCCTACGTTTTTCGCCTTGCTGTGCTTGTTTTTTCTGAGGGGAATTTTTCTTTCAGCGGGTCCCAGTTTTAGTTTGGAACTATGGAAATGGACTGGGAGTTGGGTGGGAAAGATGTACAATTCACAAAGCCGGACTCTGGTTTCCCCGCTCAGGTGGCTTTCAACTACAACATGTTAGAAGGGCGCTTTAAACAGCTTCAAGGTAAGTGAATGCTGAAGGCTGCAGGCGCCTTTTCTTTATAGGTGTTGCTATGCTATATTCTCTGTCAGCATATAGAGTCTAGAGAGAGAATTCTGGATCGTCTGTGTTGAATTTGGCAGTTCTTTATCAGGGTAATGTTATGTGGATGAAGAGCATTATATTTCATTATTGTTCTTTGACTTCTTAGAAAATAAAACAAATTGGGTGTCTTAATCCTACAGGAAACGGTAACTGTTAGTGGTGGATATGTCACGTTTAGTATGACAGCACTGTGATGAATTTCAGACTGGATTATAAGGCTGTCTTTTTTGAGGGGATATTAATTTAGTGTTGACAATAAAATACTAAATAGCTGTTTTCGAAAAAGGCCCTCTGTCTACAAACACACAATCCACAATGCTATCTAAACGGCATGCATGCTAGTTCCTAGCGGGTAGTCAGGACAACAATGGCATGAGAGGGGACGGGGAAGGTGGGAGTGGTTGTTTTTGTCCAGCCCTCCCATGAAAACTACCATTGCAGTGTTTTACTTGCTATATTGTATTTACTTTGCCACCATGGCCTTTTTTGCCTTTACCTCCCTTCTCACCTAATTTGCTCACATTGTATATAGACTTGTTTATACTGTATTATTGACTTTTGTTTGTTTTACTCCTTGTGTAACTCTGTCGTTGTATCTGTCGAACTGCTTTGCTTAATCTTGGCCAGGTCGCAATTGTAAATGAGAACTTGTTCTCAACTTGCCTACCTGGTTAAATAAAGGTGAAATAAATAATAAAAAATAAAAAACACTTTCAAGGAGCCAAATTCTAGGAAATGATAGCGCTTAACAATATGTTTTTACACAGTATAAGTATCTTTTTTACAAAAATGGCATATTACTATTAGTTACACAGTATGTCATTGTGTGATATTGTTTAGTATATTTACTATAAAAATGACTTGTTTTCTAAATACATTTTTTTACATTCATTTTCATATTTTCATTACTATGAACCCCAGGTTAGACTGCAATAGAAAAAAAAATGAGAAATGAGCATGCCAATGTTACCATTATCATACAAACGTTTTTTAATAGTCCTGCTGTCTTTGTTGACATCTTTGTCGGGGTTTCTCTCATCCCAAAGAGAATGTGGTCTTTGCCACATGAAAATATCAGTCATTAACTCAGCCTCTCTATGAATAATTGACTGAATGCACTATTGTGTTGTTGAATGTCTCT
Organism: Oncorhynchus gorbuscha; assembly: GCF_021184085.1. NCBI lineage: Eukaryota > Metazoa > Chordata > Actinopteri > Salmoniformes > Salmonidae > Oncorhynchus > Oncorhynchus gorbuscha. The sequence continues at coordinate 16,474,575 of NC_060198.1, forward strand.
ATTCTATACATTTTTTTATATATATATATATATAAGTCCTTTTCATTAATAGAACATCAAATCTACAGCAAATCTACAGCAATGGTCAGAATTTGTCCAGTTTTGCTCCCTTGAATGGTATAAACTGGCCACAACAGCTACGTGGATACGACTGGATGAATGTGTGCCGTTTGTTAATATGTAGCTTTGTGTAGATTTGACTGACTTGACTGACTGCTGACACCTTGTCCAATGTTGTAAAGCAGCCAGAATGAAAAGGAAGACCGAGAGATAGACTTGAACTTTCATCCTCTGGTCTATTGGCTTTACTAAGTCATGGGATGACTGAATTGATAAAACATCACAGAGTCAATGTTATTGATTGCTATTCTTGTGTCATGTACTGCTAGCTTGAAATTGTTATGCTTCATCATATTTTTTAAATTGAGTGAAGATATGGCAAAATGTATGGATTTGACCTGGTGTGCTGATAATGGAAATTGTAGAACTGTAACAGGGTCCCGAGTGGCGTAAGGCACTGCATCGCAGTGCTAGAGGTGTCACTACAGACCCTGGTTCAATCCTGGGCTGTATCACAACCGGCCCTGATCGGGTGTCCCATAGGGCGGCACACAATTGGCACAGAGTTTGACCGGGTTAGGGGAGAGTTTGACCGGGTTAGGGGAGAGTTTGACCGGGTTAGGGGAGAGTTTGACCGGGTTAGGGGAGAGTTTGACCGGGTTAGGGGAGAGTATGACCGGGTTAGGGGAGAGTTTGACCGGGGTAGCTTGTCATTGTAAATAAGAATTTGTTCTTAACTGACTTGCCTAGTTAAATAAAGGTTCAATAAATAACAAATGTTCATAGGGTCTCAAAGGATCTAGGAACAGTAACGTTCAACTGAAGATTTCAGACATACTGTAAGGGGAGTAAGATTACCATTGGTTGAATCCCTGTGACCCTTGATTTTAGGCCGAGTAAAGTAGTAGCCTTGTTCCACCCAGAATTGGTCATAGAACAGTTCTCCTGTTTCTGTAGCGTGAGACGGCTTGATGTACAAGTGCGTCCCCTAGACAGGACTCTAGTCTATCGCATGACCTGATATTAGGCAGAGCCCTCTGGTTCATTAGTTCATAAATGTGTTATATTTTCAGCATAGCTACGTGGTGTCATTGTGCCAGTGACCTTTTACAAACAGACATGAACTGTGAAAAACATTTAGCAAGTCATTTTGTATTCCCGTGGCTGTATCAAACGAAAGGAAATTGAAAGTGCGTTGTCAGGTCTCATGAATTGTTCTGTTTTATCTAATACATTTAGGCTGGTTGTACTCCTGTACTTAAAATCACTTTTAATGGAGATTTTCCATTGCTCCTTTCTTATCCAAGAGTAGGCTTAATCTGAGTCCTTGAGGTGGGGTTTTTAGGTCAATAATTTGCTTTGACAAGCTTGCACTGGCTTGGTTACATATCTACCATAGTTGCTAAAGCCGTGCTGGAAAGGACCGTGTGAAAAGACAATATCCGATCTAACGTTATATTGTTTGGGTCGGAACAATAGTGTAAAAATGGTTATTAGATGCACTCCAGTCGCTTTTGTACCAGACTGTAGCTATTTCTCCACACCAATGACCTGGACTACCACCACACAGACTTGAGTGCTGAAGTAATACTTTTGTCGGCAAACAGGCCCCTGGCAACCCGGTTTCCACCACAGTCAGTCTTTAAATGAACTGCCGGGGAAATGTTGATGTTGAGTCATTGATTTGAAGTATATAGCTGTTGGTAGTTGCCTGTGTGATAATCTGAGGCCTTTATTAAAGAACAAACAGTCCATCTGCCATAACACCATGACTTATCTGACCGATGATCTGTTTCACCCTTCTATCAATGGAGGGACTTTATCCACTTTATGACATGGAGACATCTTGTCAAGTACGGTACCTGGTATTTATGTTTTCCCATGTGTTTTGTCAGCATAATATTATTACATCAACATTGCTGGTGGGCAAAACATAATTTACACACACAGTTTTTGTATAATTTCGATCTAGTTTTCAAACAACAATCAACAATAGCTTTTCAGGTTTTGCATGAAGTTGACTTCCTGTATGACAACGCAATCAAATACCAACCAAAGTTGGATGTGGATTTGACAACTCATTTGTCCTGTTGTTAGTCACCCCTAAACATGGCAGTGTGACCTCATCCATTAATCCAGCCCTTACACACAGGAAGAATTTCAATCTTCTGGCCCGCCACACACCACAGGATGTTGATTCAACAGTGAGGGAAGAAGGAAGCAACCTTTGAACTGCTTCACTAAGATGTCCAGTCTTTCACCTTTGTTTTTCATCCTTGGATACTGATTTCTAGTCTGTTCATTTGTTAGTTTGCCAATGAATGCTATATCATGTAATATGTATATCTAGGCCTAAACAAAATGGCTGTTGTTATTGTTGTCACTCTGAATGATTGTTTTCAGTCTCTGCCAATCATTCAAATCTTTCACCACGTTCAGTATTTCCTTCCAGCTAAGGGTGGGGTAGTGATCCAAAGTGCCTTGAACTCTGCAATTCCGGAGTAGTGCCCTAATCAAGATCTCATTTTCCTGCCGAAACCTGGAAAGAGGAAAAAATAGAGAAAAGAAACCAAACTGTAATTTGAATGAATGTGCATCCCTGTTGAGATAAGATGAGAGATTAGCTTTTGGGAACCGGAGAGTTAACCCCCAGGATAGAGTTACAAGATTTGTCAATAAATCAATAGTTTCTATTCTGTGTCAGTCATGATGACCAGACTGCTCATATCCCCCAGCTGGTTAGATTTGCTTCTTTGTTCCTGAACTCCAAAGACAGTAGAGCTGTGGGTCAAGTCAAGGTCAAAATTTGGGATGATTTTCTCTGGAAGAGAGTGATATCCAACACGATTAGGACTAAAGGACCCTATTAATCAGTGCAATAGTAAAAAAATAATGAATAGCCTCTGATAAATAAGTGGATATACTTGAATATATGGGTTATTCCACAAATTAGGTTCCATTTGCATAGCCACGGGAAGAAGGGGTGCTGAGGGTGCTGGCACCCCCTGATAAATAACAATAAAGAGATAATGAATGTAAAAAATATATTTACAAAATTAAGTAAAATAAATTCCCACCAAATTAGTGCACTAGGTCTTTATTACTCCTGTATAAAATGATAAACATTTCCCTCAGTTGACCTTAAAAGAGGGACAGGTTTTTGTCCTGCATAAAATGAATCACTAATAGCAAATCTTTATTCATATAAAAATTGAATTTATGGAATTTTCCATGTGGTCCATATTAAAGAGCACTTCAATTAATATAACAGACTTTTACAATTCAATATTTGTGGACAATTTCTACTTAAGAAACTGACACAAGCACCGATGCAAAGTGAAACAAAGTGTATTCCATGCGCTCATATAGATGAAATTTGGACTAGAACAGCGTCAAGTAGCATTAAGTACGATGTACAAAATATGTACCCTCCAATGAATGTACCTTCCAATGCAATTACCGTTTGCATGTTTTTTAGTGACACTAAAAAAGTTGCCATCCAACCTTTTTTATGCTAGTAAAGTACATGTCACGACAGGCCTGTATCCAACCATGTCATGCTAGTAAAGTACATGTAACGAGATGGCGGACGGAAGACAGGGTGGTGTGGCTTCTCATTCGAATGCTGTAATTTTATCTAAACCACCAGGTGTACGCCGACCCCAGCTAAGCAACTCATGCAAAGAGTTAAAGCGCAATTGTGTGTTTTATCTCCAGTACCTGCCATGATTGTCAGTTATGTAGCTGCTCTACTGATAATCTCAGTGCGTCCTTGCTGGGATGACACCAGTCTACTGCCGGAGAATACCAACACCAAACGCATTGGTTCACCGTTCCACTGGAGCAGACAGTACACAGCATACCATAATGTTCTGAATAATGGCCAAGTCTACCTTGCTCCCTATTCCACTGAACCGCTTAGGCGTAACAAACACAAGTCTAACATTTATCGGAAACTGTTAAACTACCTGTTCACTACCCTCCTGCTCTCTGGGGATGTGCAACTAAATCCTGGGCCCAACATCACCGAGCCAGCGAAACTCACCAGAGTGGAAAGCGATGGATGGCCTCGTGAAAACATTGTAGCCAGGCACAATCAAAGCAGCATATGGAGAGGTTTTATGGAGCTGATCGTTGCCTCTGTGGAAGTGGGTGAGTGCTATGGTCCCATGGTTTCTCTCGGCTCACCCGGCTCCAGGATAGATTTTGACTCTTCAAACATACCCAAGTCGCAATATGTGATCCCTGACTCTGCTTCTGGTATGCAAGCTGTTTTAATTAGTTCCCCGCATCCAGTGCAGGCGGGAGGGATTGTTAATTGCAATACCGAACTGCCCATAATCAAAACAAAACAAAATGGCCTAAACCCACCCGTCAGAAAACACAGAAAATGTCACTTTTTTTCAATGTGTCATCTGGGACCCACAAGTTAAGCCCAAGGGACTACTAGGGGGGCACTTGAACATTCGTAGTGCAATTCCAAAAAGTGATCAAATTCAACATCGACTCACAGACTCCAACCTTGACTTCCTCTGCCTCTGAGACACGGCTCCATAAAAACTCTCCATATGCTGCTTTGATTGTGATTGGCTACAATGTCTTCGGGAGAGACAGGATTGAAGGAAGAGGAGGGTGTGTGATGATTTACATTAAAGAACATATCCGGTGTAAACAAATTGAGTGGTGATGTGATAATGAACTAGAATGTATTGGCCTGTCACTGTCTCCCCAAATGTCTTTTACCCTTATTGGAATGCATAGGCCACCTTCCACCAAAAGTGTGTTTTTTGATCAGTTTAATAACATGCTTAGGGAATGTGACTTTGGGAAAGAGGTCATCTTAATGGGAGATTTTAACATTAATTATGAAGGCAAGTTTTGTAGGAAAACCCTCAAACGATCACTAATACCTTTTGACCGTACACAGCAATTTAAAGGGCCAACCAGGGTGACTTGTTGCTTTAAAACACAGATTGGTTTGGTGTTCAGTAATAAACCAGAGAGAGTGACTAAATCATTCAATATGGTTACTGGGCTCTCTGATCATAATCTGACACTTCTAAGAGCAGGTTTAACCTCTCTACTGTTAGAAAGCCGGATCAACTAAGAATACCTAAGAGTGAATTAAGCTATTTTGAAAACGCAATTAAGGGAATTAACTGGAATGATCTCTTGTCTTATACAGACGTGGAAGCTGATAGTCAAGTTTTTCTATCCACAATCCAGACCACAATAAATGGTTTCCTAAAGAAAATCAAATCAAAACCTGGCCAAAAGAGCACTCTTCCTTGGCTAAATGGAGAAATCTGGAAATTGATGAAAGAACGAGATTATGCTCTGAAAATAGCCCTAAGATCCAAATTAGAGCATGACAGACGTAGGTTCACCATGTTGAGAAATAAGGCGATGAAAGAAATCAAACAGGCCAAGGCAAACTTTTTTTGTATTAATATAATTGCTGAAGCAAAGGGAAATTCTAAACTGATCTGGGAGAATCTAAAAACGTTAACAGGGAAAGACCAAAGTAACACTGCAAGAAGACTAGAAATCATGGTGAATAACAATCTAACCCAGGATGCAGTCAAAATAGCAATAGTCTTCAATTCCTACTTTATTGACTCTGTCAGTGTACTGACACAGAACCACTCCACTGGTTTCTTGGGCTCAGTGCTAGTAAATGATGCCCAACCTGTCTTCATCATAAGGGAGGTTTCTGAGTCAAAGGTGAACAAGGTGATTAGCTCACTAAAGAACTCTAAAGCCAAAGATAGGTAGAGTCCAGCCCAAACATATCTTAAAAACTACAAAGAGTCACTCATTGGTCCCATTACTAAGGTCACCAACACATCTATTGGTCTCGGGGTGTTTCCAAGGGTATGGAAGTCGGCCATAATAACGGCCCTCTTTAAATCAGGCGACTCTGCTGACGTGAGTAACTACAGGCCCATTAGTATACTACCTGTGGTGTCAAAGGTTATTGAAAAGTGTGTAGCAGAACAACTGATTGCCCACCTCAACATTCACATTACACTCCATGCAGTTTGGCTTCAGAGCGAAGCACTCCACAAAAACAGCCAACTGCTTTCTTCTGGAAAATGTGAAGTCCAAGATGGACAAAGGGGGTGTTGTTGGGGCTGTGTTTCTGGACCTAAGGAAGGCTTTTGATACTGTTAACCATGAGATTCTCATCATAAAATTGTCCAAGTTCAACTTTTCCCCTGATGCCTTGAGATGGATGAAATCATACCTTGAAGGCAGAACTCAGTGCAATAAGCTGTCGCCCACTCATAGCTATGATGTGGGCGTGCCCCAAGGGTCAATACTGGGGCCCCTCCTGTTCAGCCTGTACATTAATGATCTGCCTTCTGTCTGTACTGGGTCTGAAGTTCAAATGTATGCAGATGATATAGTGATATACAGTGGGGCAAAAAAGTATTTAGTCAGCCACTAATTGTGCAAGTTCTCCCACTTAAAAAGATGAGAGGCCTGTAATTTTCATCATAGGTACACTTCAACTATGACAAAATTAGAAAAGAAATCCAGAAAATCACATTGAAGGATTTTTAATGAATTTACTTGTATATTATGGTGGAAAATAAGTATTTGGTCACCTACAAACAAGCAAGATTTCTGGCTCTCACAGACCTGTAACTTCTTCTTTAAGAGGCGATAGGGATGACCAGAGATGTTCTCTTGATGCAGTAAGTGCCTGAATTTGACAATTTTCTTTTTCTGCTAACCATTCTAAATGTAACGAGTACTTTTGGTTGTCAGGGGAAATGTATGGAGTAAAAAAATACAATTTTCTTTAGGAATGTAGTGAAGTAAAAGTTATCAAAAATATAAATAGTAAAATAAAATAAAGATGCCAAAAACTACTTTAAATAGTACTTTAAAGTATGTTTACTTAAGTACTTTACATCACTGCTATTTTGTGACAAAACTATTGGTAGAGTTGGAATCACATTGAACTTTAAATCATCACGCACTGATTTTTAACTGAAAAAAGTATGTTTTCTTGACACACACACTGGTGAGAATCTGCATAAAGAAAATCTGCAGATTCCAACTCTACCAATAGTTTTGTCACATTCAAATCTGTCACCATTTGTATGGAAACCTAGCTACTTACTATAACGATTGATACTAAAACCTCTTTATACCAACAGACATTTTATAGCACAAACTAAGAATCTCAATTGGTGGCACTTAACCCCCCCCCCAAAAATATTAGTTGTATTGATTGAATTGAACTTCCTCTATTGCATCAAGGTCCTAAAGCGATCATCTGCTAAAAATGGCATTGAGATGACATTGGAATCATTTAAAAAACATGGTTGTCATTTCACATAATCAATTATGTATTTCTCTTAACCATATCCCCCTACTTGGCCCTTCGAGATACTGCTGTCATTTCTCCATCAGCCCAAGGTCTTTGAAAAATGACAAACGTCCTGACGTAGCCTTGTTTTAATGAACAACCTGAAATCGTCTTTATTGGCAATGTTTTTGTTGTTGTTGTTAAACAGCTCAAACTTTACTCTTCAACCTGTGTTAATAGTACGGGAGCTGTGTGTTTACCTAACGATAAGACCAGATGCTAGTGCAACATTCCTCTAGCTAGCCCTCCTCGGAGTTGAGCGAGGGCAGTGGTGGAGGAGAGGAACACTGTTCTTCTGTCCAGCTCTGTCTTGTCCTCCTGTCTCACAGAAGACTCCTTAAAAAATCCCCACTAGCATGTACCTCTATGTAACACTTGTGGTGATGTTACCATGTTGCACTAATGCCACAGAAATGGGTTTGGATGCATAGGAGGTTGGTGTCACCTTAATTGGGGAGGATGGGCTTGTGGTCATGGCTGGAGCAGAATAAGTGGAATTTTATGAAATAGATCAAACACATGGTTTCCATGTGTTTATGCCATTCCATTCACTCCTTTCCAGCCATTATTATGAGCCGTCCTCTCCTCAGAAGCGCCTGTGATGATAGCTGGTTCTACCCCCGAGGGGTAAGGCAGCAGGCAGGAGGTTGGCTGAGTCTAGTTAGTGAAGTCATACACAGTACAATTGTGGTCAGGGTTCAGTATTAACTGAGAGATCGATTCCAAATCAATAGTGTTTATAGTGAAAGGATACCTTTTATTTCATATGTTGATTTAATGTTTTGTGTTGCAGGAATGGGGGGGGAGATAGGTTCGACCTTCTACAATTGTTATTCTTTCGGCAAGATCGTCAAACGTGTCAAATAAATCACTCCCAACAAAAAAAAGTCAAGAGGGCCTTGGAGTTCATTGCAAGGTGCAGCCAGCCCTGCATGCGGCAAGGTCATCGCTCTCATTCCGTCGTGTGGCAAACAAACAATCAAATCACTTGCTTATGTCTTTGCAGGGATAAGGAATGCAATAACAGGAACATTGGGGAGGATTATAAATAAACCCGCCTTGTGTTCATGGATATGAACTCTGAGCCAGAGGGTGGGGCATTGTCCCTGTCAAGGGCCCCGAGCATAAACAGGATTCCCACTTTCACTTTTTTTGAAAACATTTCAATGCTATGGATAGATCTCATTAGTCTGCAGTGGCTTTCTCCCCTTGTCTCCTCACTTTCATGCACACTGTCCTGAGAACCCAGAACAGATGGCAAACAATATGGTCGACCGCCTATCAAGCATTTGCGTTCACCTGTCCATTTCCTTCATCTCAGTGGAGATGGCGAGACCAGGAGAGGAAGCCGTAAGACATTCTGCAATAGGTCTGAAGAGGCAAGGCCACCAGTCCCAATCCAGTCTAGTTGTTTTAATATCTGGATCATGAAAGGATGATGAGTTGCATGTGACAAAGCGGGCCAATCACCCACAATGACCAAAACCTCTCATATTATACAATGAGTATCATTACTGTTACTGTATATAACAACACATGGGTGCCATCATTTGCCACAATACTTAGCAACACAGTATTGATTTTGTTTACGTAAAAAGTGTTACATCTGAATGGCAGGCTTACAATCTTATTGACATTATCAATCTAGCCTTGGGGACCCAGGGAGTACACATTTTAAATATGCTTTAGCCCAGCACTAAAACACCTTATTCAGTTAACCAGGGGATGATTACAGTAGTTGATTAGTTAGATAACTACTCTATTATTATTATTATTATTATTATTTCAGACTTGAAGTATTTCAGATTTGAAATTAAAAGACCAGGCTGTATAGGGACAGTGTGAGCTGTTAACTATACTTCAATGTCTTGTTCCAGCATTATCTTCCATAGCCTTAACTAAAGCTACTTTGACAAAGTAGTTCACTACATCAAAGCTATATTGGGAAAATTATAATATCTATATCTTAAATGTCATAGATTGCAAAACAGATCACTCTTTAAGACAAAAACGATATTTCGAGTGATATTTAGGAACGTCTGATGCCCCACAAATGATAAAATACTGTGTATTCCATCCATATTTTCTTCTCTTTTTGCCAAAAAGTAGTGTTGTTCCAGTAGTTAGCTACATGGTCAAAAAGCAATTAACTACACTGCCAAGATTTTAATTGAATCTGCCACCAAGCTACAGCAAAATGTAGTTTAATTACTAGTTGAACTACATGTAGTTCACTACTCCCCAACACTGCTAATTTGGCAAACATAGGGCAGCAGATAGCCTAGCAGGTAAGAGTGTTGGACCAGTAACCACAAGGTCACTGGTTCAAAACCCCGAGCCGACTATGTAAAAAATCTGCCGATGTGCCCTTGAGCAACGCACTTAACCCTAACTGCTCCTGTAAGTCTCTCTGCTAAAATGTTTTTTTAAAAAATTTTTTTTTACCCCAACTCTGCTTATCCGTCATCAGGAATTCACTTGTTTCATATCCCAATTCATTTAATGACATATCACTTTGACATAGCTTCTCTTTATTTCTTCCTTCTTAATTTTATTCCCGGTCTTCTTTTCTCTCCAGATGAGCGCGAAGCGGTGCAGAAGAAGACCTTCACCAAATGGGTGAACTCTCACCTCTCCCGGGTGTCCTGCCGCATCACGGACCTGTACAGGGACCTGAGTGATGGGCGCATGCTCATCAAACTGCTGGAGGTGCTGTCTGGGGAGAGACTGGTGAGTACCGTGCTACCTGGGCTTATATGGATCAGTTTAGCCTTTTAGATCACAATGAATAAGATTACATGGGCAGGGAGGACCTGATCCTAGATCAGAACTTCTACTCTGAGATACTTGAGGGGCGTTCCATGAAAAGAGTGCCTTTTGCATCCATTTGATATTTTAAGTAGCAGTTTTGCATCTATATTGCATTTTAAAAGTGTGTTATATTAAATGAAGTGCCCTTTTAATATAGACCACACGGAGAACTGAATACTTCAATTAATATGAATAAAGACATACTAAAGTGCCAAAATTCAGCATTTTGACATGTCCCTCCGTCAACCCTGTGTAATTCTAGGAAGATTTCTCCAAGTTTCACCATCATTTGTAATGCCCAAGTTTGTCATTTCTGAAGATTTATTTATTGTGATTACTGATTCATTTACATCTGTCCCTCATTTTAAGGTCAGCCCTGCTACGTGAACTGAACACTCATTTTAATGAGGTGGTATTTTATTATTATTTTTTTTACCTAAAGAAACATTGAACATCTAATAGTCAAATCAGTGTAAAAGCTTGTCAGTTGGTTCTACTCTTTTGCAATTTTCTGGTGTTTTGTGGTGGAAAACTGAGCGGGTTGAGCATAACACGTCAACCCTGTTTCCCATAGATAGACAGGCTGGAAAGGTTTTAACAATTCAATTTTTTTGTGAAGTTTGCATTCAATTACCACTCCCTGTTGCACACCACAAGCTTCCATTCACCCTGTCACAATGAGATTTCTGACTGATTTAAGTTTTTTTTTCTTCTTTTCATTTAAACTCTTGACATGGGAAAACGTGTTTATGAAGTTGAACGTGCTCTTTATGATAGAATGTTAAAACTTGGTGAAAACCAAAGGTTTTTGGAACTAAGTTACATTGGTGGAAAGACCTATGATACATACAGTACTGTAGCGACCCGCGGTACCCAGTGTTCATGGGGTCCGACATGCCAGTCAACCCGCTATCTGCCGGAAATGCCTGTAATGTTCTGGTGCTGGGCATCCTGGTGGGGGGCTGGATGTCCTATGGGTGGTGGACCATTCTTGATACACACTAAACAGTTCATTGTGAAAAAAAACAAGCAGTGTTGCAGTTCTTATCACACTCAAACTGATGCACCTACTACCATAGACCGTTCAAAGGCACTTAAATATTTTGTCTTTCCCATTCAACATCTGAATGGCTCACATACGCCATTCATGTCTCAGTACGTAAAAATCTTTCTTTTAACCGTCTCCTCCCCTTCATCTACACTGAATTAAGTGGATTTTTAAAAGTGACTTCAATAAGGGATCATAGCTTTCATCTGAATTCACCTGGTCAGTCTGTTTTGAACATTCAGTGTATATTACTAAAGTGCAGTTATTGAAGCAGGTGGGCTGTCTGGGATTGTTTGTTGTTGCTGATGTCGGGAAAAGATGTCCACACCGTCAGAGCCATATATCATTATGGGGGTCCGCTGTCCAGACGTGTTATTGTGTACAAGGCGCCCGATAAGATATCTCACTCTATTAGAAAATACCCAACAAGCCACAACCCATAATGTAATCTACCAAGGATACTCTATTACTCTATACTCTTACCCTATGAGGTCCGGAGCCTGCTGGTTTTCTGTTCTACCTGAATTTATTGTACACACCTTGTGTTCCCTGGTCTAAATCAGTCCCAGTCCCTGAACAATGAAAATAATGTAGTGGCTATCATGACACGAGACCCAGATGCAGATGGTTGGAGTTTACGATGTTTAATAATCCAAAAAGGGAGTAGGGCAAGAGAATGGTCGTGGACAGGCAAAAGGTCAAAACTAGAGTCCAGGAGGTACAAAGTGGAAGACAGGCTCAAGGTTAAGGCAGGCATAATGGTCAGGCAGGCGGGTACAGAGTCCAGAACAGGCAAGGGTCAAAACAGGGAGGACGAGGAAAAGTAGAATAGCAAAGGCAGGAGTACGGGGAAAAAGGCTGGTTGACTTGGAACATACAAGACAAACTGGCACAGAGAGACAGGAAACACGGGGATAAATACACTGGGGATAACAAGCGACACCTGAAGGGGGTGGAGACTCTAACAAGGACATGTAAAACAGATCAGGGTGTGACAGTGGAACTGGCTTTGAGGTCCAGAGTTGACTTTGTGGGCTTTATGCCATGTGGCTATTGGGGTAATCCATGTGTGCAATTACAAACAGCAGTTGATGCTCAAAACTCAAAGGGCTTTCCCTTTTGTATTGTATTGTATTACGGTACTTGGCTGTTGTAATCCCCAACTCCTATTTTTGCACTTCCTATTGTGATAAAGGACTACAAGACATTAATTACTTCCTCTGGGCATGCCTTGTGTCGGTTTTAATTCGTCACTTTCCTGGTCAATGTGTAACTCGATTTGAGTTTAGGCACAGCAGATAACAGCTATTTGCCAGGTAGAGGCATGGGACCAAATAGTATTTGGAATTGTTTAAATACTTAAGCTGCGCTTGACTGACCTTTCCTGGCGCAATGTTAACAATGGAATAGTCCCAAAACTGCAAACCCTGCCCATCTGGCACTGCGGGCAGGCTCAAGTAAAAAAAACTCCAGGTATTTGAAAGATTGTAAAATACTATTTGAACCCTGGTCTGGTACCATATTAGGTTACCAGGATATTGTGCAACACATAGGAGGATGATTCAACTTGCATAGGCCCCGTACCAGTGTTCTTCTGACCCTGTTAGGTGTCTCGTCAGGTATCATGGAAACCAGTAAATAGATCGTACTCAAGTCATGTATTAATAAGCACTGAGAAGTAGTGGTGTAGTGGAGGATAAATACACCTAAATGTCATTTACAGACCTTTTTTTATTTTGTGCGAGCATTTACCCACTTACTGCGGGAAAATGCATTGAAAATATAGGGACTACTACTTTATTTACAGCTATCGGAGTTTACCCACCTATGTTTTTACCAGTACGTCACCTCTCATAAGCACTGAATATCTTTTTTGTCACTACCTAGCACTTTTTTTATGACATAGTTCAAGAATCTATACATACAGAATGTGCTTACCAGCGGTTAAGAGCATTGGATCTGTAAATGAAAGGTCACTGGTTCGAATCCCTGAGCCAACTAGTTGAACAATCTGTTCATGTGCCCTTGAGCACGACACGTATCCCTAGTTGCTCTGGATAAGAACGTCTGCTAAAATGTAGAATACCCGGCTGTGTGTGTACGTACCTGCATTGCATATAAAATGCAAGCCATGGTCTCCCCACATTTTGTACGTCATCTTTCAGCAATGATTAAGGAAAGTGAACCGGTAGAGACTGTAGGAATGACGCTTCCTTTACATGATCTCATGGTCTGGTAGAAAAGTGCTTATGTCATTGTTACTCAGCTGGCGCTGCACTCCCGGCTCCTACAGAGTATAAATCTGCATCTCAAAGAGCTGCGCCACCACACAGCACGCTCAGGCGAACATGTACACACACACAGTGATACAGACACACACACACACACACACACGCCTTACGAGGTCAGCAGTGTATTGTGCTGACTGACTCAACAATAGGAGTTGAATAGGGATTTTGCTTTCACTCTCACTTGGGTGTCAATCAAATGGTGTTAAGATACAGTAAGTACATTTTTTAAATTCTTCAATCCAAACCATCATCCGTTTTCGGGGATACATTTTCTTCTTTCAACACAGTGGAAAAACTAGGCATGTACAGTGCTGTATTTTAAATGAAGTAAGCAGTTATGTTTTTGTTTTACACTATTGACTCCGTTTTGCTGAGTACTTCAATCCAAACGTGCCTGCTTCCAATGTTTTAAATGTTATACCCAGATAGCGGTTTTGATTGAATAGGGTTGACTCACCCCCCCCCCCCCCCCCCCGCCTGCACAAAGGCCTAGTCCCCCCCCCCTCTTCTGCTCCTCCAAAACCACACCTCAGAGTAAAGTCTCCACACACATCAGAGAGCAGAGGGCTGCTTTATTGCCAGGTTACTCATTCACTTTCATCAGATCGGGCAGATCGGGCAGCCGAGCGGAAATGGAGGAAAACTCGCCTCCCTGCGGACCTGGCATCCTTTCACTCCCTCCTCTCTACATTTTCCTCCTCTGTCTCTGCTGCTAAAGCCACTTTCTACCACGCTAAATTCCAAGCATCTGCCTCTAACCCTAGGAAGCTCTTTGCCACCTTCTCCTCCCTCCTGAATCCTCCGCCCCCTCCCCCCCCTCCTCCCTCTCTGCAGATGACTTCGTCAACCATTTTGAAAAGAAGGTCGACGACATCCGATCCTCGTTTGCTAAGTCAAACGACACCGCTGGTTCTGCTCACACTGCCCTACCCTGTGCTCTGACCTCTTTCTCCCCTCTCTCTCCAGATGAAATCTCGCGTCTTGTGACGGCCGGCCGCCCAACAACCTGCCCGCTTGACCCTATCCCCTCCTCTCTTCTCCAGACCATTTCCGGAGACCTTCTCCCTTACCTCACCTCGCTCATCAACTCATCCCTGACCGTTGGCTACGTCCCTTCCGTCTTCAAGAGAGCGAGAGTTGCACCCCTTCTGAAAAAACCTACACTCGATCCCTCCGATGTCAACAATTACAGACCAGTATCCCTTCTTTATTTTCTCTCCAAAACTCTTGGAACGTGCCGTCCTTGGCCAGCTCTCCCGCTATCTCTCTCTGAATGACCTTCTTGATCCAAATCAGTCAGGTTTCAAGACTAGTCATTCAACTGAGACTGCTCTCCTCTGTATCACGGAGGCGCTCCGCACTGCTAAAGCTAACTCTCTCTCCTCTGCTCTCATCCTTCTAGATCTATCGGCTGCCTTCGATACTGTGAACCATCAGATCCTCCTCTCCACCCTCTCCGAGTTGGGCATCTCCGGCGCGGCCCACGCTTGGATTGCGTCCTACCTGACAGGTCGCTCCTACCAGGTGGCGTGGCGAGAATCTGTCTCCTCACCACGCGCTCTCACCACTGGTGTCCCCCAGGGCTCTGTTCTTGGCCCTCTCCTATTCTCGCTATACACCAAGTCACTTGGCTCTGTCATAACCTCACATGGTCTCTCTTATCATTGCTATGCAGACGACACACAATTAATCTTCTCCTTTCCCCCTTCTGATGACCAGGTGGCGAATCGCATCTCTGCATGTCTGGCAGACATATCAGTGTGGATGACGGATCACCACCTCAAGCTGAACCTCGGCAAGACGGAGCTGCTCTTCCTCCCGGGGAAGGACTGCCCGTTCCATGATCTCGCCATCACGGTTGACAACTCCATTGTGTCCTCCTCCCAGAGCGCCAAGAACCTTGGCGTGATCCTGGACAACACCCTGTCGTTCTCAACTAACATCAAGGCGGTGGCCCGTTCCTGTAGGTTCATGCTCTACAACATCCGCAGAGTACGACCCTGCCTCACACAGGAAGCGGCGCAGGTCCTAATCCAGGCACTTGTCATCTCCCGTCTGGATTACTGCAACTCGCTGTTGGCTGGGCTCCCTGCCTGTGCCATTAAACCCCTTCAACTCATCCAGAACGCCGCAGCCCGTCTGGTGTTCAACCTTCCCAAGTTCTCTCACGTCACCCCGCTCCTCCGTTCTCTCCACTGGCTTCCACTGGCTTGAAGGTGCTTGCCTACGGAGCTGTGAGGGGAACGGCACCTCAGTACCTCCAGGCTCTGATCAGGCCCTACACCCAAACAAGGGCACTGCGTTCATCCACCTCTGGCCTGCTCGCCTCCCTACCACTGAGGAAGTACAGCTCCCGCTCAGCCCAGTCAAAACTGTTCGCTGCCCTGGCCCCCCCAATGGTGGAACAAACTCCCTCACGACGCCAGGACAGCGGAGTCAATCACCACCTTCCGGAGACACCTGAAACCCCACCTCTTTAAGGAATACCTAGGATAGGTTAAGTAATCCCTCTCACCCCACCCCCCCTAAGTTTTAGATGCACTATTGTTAAGTGACTGTCCCACTGGATGTCATAAGGTGAATGCACCAATTTGTAAGTCGCTCTGGATAAGAGCGTCTGCTAAATGACTTAAATGTAAATGTAAATGTAAAATGGTCAGCTGAATCCTCTGCTTTTTAGGAGGGTGAAGAAGTGCCGTGTTGTGTATATAAAACCCATGTCATATACTTAAACTTGAATGTATTTGAGGTGAGTTTGAAATAGCTTTTAGGACTTTTTTTTTTTGTTGGTCAGGTTAAATTTGCAACCATGATTGCACTTTTGATTTCATGTAGACTACCAGGCAATTGTAAAAGTGTGATACTTTTGGATATACTCTATAGTGTATGTGGACACCCCTTCAAATTAAACGATTTGGCTATTTCAGCCACACCCATTGCTGACAGGTGTATAAAATATAAATATGTTGTCTCCATAGACAACATTGGTAGTACAATGGCCTAACTGAAGAGCTCAGTGACTTTCAACGTGGCACCGTCATTTGATGCCACCTTTCCAACAAGTCAGTTTATCAAATTTCTGCCCTGCTACAGCTGCCCTCGTCAACTGTAAGTGCTGTTATTGTGAAGTGCAAATGTCGAGGAGCAACAACGGCTCAGCCGAGAAGTGATAGGCCACACAAGCTCATAGAAAGGGACTGGCGAGTGCATAGGGTGTAAAAATCGTCTGTCTTCCATTGCAAAACTCACTAACGAGTACCAAACTGCCTCTGAAAGCAATGTCAGCACATTAACTGTTTGTCGGAAGCTTATAGAAATGGGTTTCCATGGCCGAGCAGCCGCTCACAAGCCTAAGATCACCATGCGCAATGCCAAGCATCGGCTGAAGTGGTGTAAAGCTCACCGACATTGGACTCTGGCGCAGTGGACACTTTCTCTGGAGTGATGAATCACTCTTCACCATCTGGCAGCCCGACGGACTAATCTGGATTTGGTGGATGCCAGGAGAATGCTATCTGCTCCAATGCATAGTGCCAAATGTAAAGTGTTTTTCATGGTTCAGGCAAGGCCCCTTAGTTCCACTGAAGGGAAATCTTAACGCTACAGCATACAATGACTTTCTATACGATTCTGTGCTTCCAACTTTGTGGCAACAGTTTGGGGAAGGCCCTTTCATGTTTCAGCATGACAATGCACCCGTGCACAAAGCGAAATCCATACAGAAATGGTTTGTTGAGATCAGTGTGGAAGAACTTGACTGGTCTGCACAGAGTCATGACTTCAATGAGCCAGGCCTAATCGCCCAACATCAGTGCCCGACCTCACTAATACTCTTGTGGCTGAATGGAAGCAAGTCCCCGGAGCAATGTTCCAACATCTAGTTGAAAGCCTTCCCAAAAGAGTGGAGGCTGTTATAGCAGCAAAGTGGGGACCAACTCCATATTAATGCCAATGATTTTGGAATGAGATGTTCGACGAGCAGGTGTCCACATACGTTTGGTCATGTAATGTACAAACAAAAACAGAACTACATATCAGTATGAACACGCTTTCTAATGGCATGGCAATATAATTTCAAACTTAAAATGATAGTTCACCCAAATTACTAAATTACATATTGGTTTCCTTACCCTGTAAGCAGTCTATGGAAAAGGTATGGACAAGTTCTATGTAACTATGTTGATAGAGCATGCTGCTTGCAGCGCCAGGCTTGTGGGTTAGATTCCTATGAGGGATCAGTATGAAAAAAATATTTAAAAGTATGAAGTCGCTCTGGATAAGAGCGTCTGTAAAAAAGTGTATGACAGCAATCCATGCTTTGGTTTAGTTTCACTGGCACTGTTTCCACATGCTAACGTGTTAGAATTTGTGGCACAAGTCCCATTCAAGTCATGGGACCGATATTATCCTCACAATCAATTTCAGATACTTTCGGATGATTTGGACTTGATGTGCGAAAAATGCTAATATCGGTACCATGACTTGTATGGGATTTATGCCACAAATGCTAGAAATGGTGACAGGAAAATTAAACCAAAGCATGGCTGGCTGTCATACCTTGTCCATAGACTGGAAAGCAATGTGTAATTTTCTGTAATATGGGTGAACTATCCCTTTAACTTTAGGCCAACAAGTATAATGCATTATGATGCCATGGGCATGTATGATCCTATAATATTTTGGGGAAGCCTTATAATTAGACAGTGTAAGGGCTCATACTGTACATGCTTATAACAAGAAATAAAGTGTCACCAACTTATTGTTTTAACCTACAGCCACTCTCAACTGATTGTAAGTTGCTCTGGATAAGAGTGTCTGATAAATGACTAAAAAATGTAAATAAAAACGTGTAAATCTCTTGTAGCTGACGTGTTCGGTGTCCTGTCCCGTCTCCCCAGCCCAAGCCCACCAGGGGCCGGATGCGTATCCACTGCCTGGAGAACGTGGACAAGGCCCTGCAGTTCCTCAAGGAGCAGAGGGTCCACCTGGAAAACATGGGCTCACATGACATTGTTGACGGCAACCACTGCCTCACCCTGGGCCTCATCTGGACCATCATTCTCAGGTTCCAGGTAAGAGAGTCTTCAAACCAAAACGCATGAAACGTATGTCTGGTGGGGAGAAATGATTTGCTAGAAATGCTGTTCTAGTTTTTCAATTGGGTGATGGATAAGTCTTTGCTACATATATAACGGACAGCGCAACTAAACCCGAGGGCCTCCCCCAAAGCACTGCTCCTGTTGAAAACCATTGAATTGCTGTGTTTTTTAATGCATCAATTTGTCTGGTTTGAACTCTCACTTACCCAGTGTTCTATTATTATCATCCTGGAGACCTGTGTACCTCAGGGTCTCGGTTATCTGAATCAGTTATGTTATTATTGGTATGTGAGCAACAAACCCAGTTGCTCTCCATGAGGAGAGTTCAGTCAGTATGCTGATTTCATTCCAACAGAGTGTCGAAAGCTTATTTTACTATAAGGCCTCATCCTTTATAACAGTGATCTAATACTAACTTGTCCTCAGCACACATATTACACAGTCAATTATTTACATAAAGATGATGTTATGACACGAATAAGATATGTAGGCAACTTGGTATGGCAACTGCTTGGCATCAGACCGCAAGGCGCTACAGTGGGTAGTGCGTAAAGCCCAGGACCACTATACCAGGCGGTGTCAGAGGAAGTCAAAGACTCCAGTCATCCAAGTCATAAGACTGTTCTCTCCGGAAAGTGGTACAGGAGTGCCAAGTCTGGGACCAAAAAGGCTCCTGAACAGCTTCTATCCCCAAGCCATCAGACTGCTGATCAGTTAATCAAATGGCTACCCGGACTATTTGCATTGACTCCCTTTTTATATTTTATTGCACTGACTCTCTTGCACTGGCTCTATGCACATTCACTGGACTCTACCCACACACACACTCACACGTACTACACTGAGACACTCAACATACACATACACACACTACATACACTCACACACATTCACACTGTTTCCCACTCTCCCCACACGCTACCACTGCTCTGTTTATTATCTACCCTGATCGCCTCGTCACTTTTACCCCTACCCACATTTACACATTAACTCAATCCCCTCAACTACCTTGTATACCCAGCACATTGACTCGGTACCAGTACTCCTTGTATATAGCCGTGTCATTGTTATTTTAATGTATTACTATTATAATTTTTTTTTAGCACATTTTATTACCTTTTTAACTGCATTGTTGGGAAAGGGCTCGTAAATAGGCATTTTACAGTAAAGTCTACAACTCTTATAGTCAGCACATGTGCCAAATAAAATTACATTTTTTTGATTTAAGACTGTTCACAGGTGCTGTTGTATCATTGTCTGTGTGACAGATTCAGGACATTAGCGTTGAGACTGATGGAGACAACAAGGAGAAGAGATCAGCCAAGGATGCCCTGCTCCTCTGGTGCCAGATGAAGACTGCTGGGTGAGTGATTGACTGTCACCTTGCTTTCAGACACGTTTCTTCGAGATTTGAAGTACTTAGACTTGGGTCATCTACATTTACCGCTCTCAGTTCCACCGCTTGACTTAAACAATCCTCCTTAAGATATACATTTATTTAGACAGCAACACCATTGTGAATTTTTCATTTACAAGTCAGTAAAGAAATTCCAGACGAAGATCCACATCTTGAATTATGTAGAAATTGCTTCGGGAATGAATTTGAACATTGAACACACAGTCATATCTGGTGTTCTCTGTTTTGTTCTTTACAGCTATCCAAACGTGAACATTCACAACTTCAGCACCAGTTGGCGAGACGGCATGGCATTCAATGCCCTCATCCATAAGCACAGGTAACAAGAGTCTGTTTGATCAATACCTTCATGTCCTTGTGGGTCACATTTTACAACGCTCTCAACATATTTTTTCACAATTTTTCACATGTAATTCAGACCAATTATCCTTTGTGATTTATGTCAGTCTGTAATGACCCAATATATATATATATATTTTTTATCCCACCTCCAGCCCCCCTCATTTATGATGATTTATTTTCTTATTTACAATAGAGTAATGTTCAAATAACTACTTTTTTGGTGTCTTTGGGATTTATTGATGCATTACTGTACGTCAGTTGGTATAATTGTGTTGAATCTTTGAGATATTGGAACATAACTAACATTTCAACAGGTAAATTACATCTGGGTATTTACCTTGTGATTATTTGGTGGAATTACTGTGTGACTGGTGCTGTTGTATGATGCTTTGTCTCGTGTAAAGGCCAGACCTGATTGACTTTGACAAGCTGAAAAAGTCTAATGCCCACCACAACCTGCAGAATGCCTTCAATTTGGCTGAGCAGCATCTGGGGCTTACCAAGCTCCTGGACCCAGAGGGTGAGTTCTGAACTATGCTCTTCTATGTAGTGGAGGAGTGCATATAGAAAATAGCTAAATCTAGTGCAACGCATACTTTCTCAGTGTACAGTCGTGGCCAAAAGTTTTGAGAATGACACAAATATGAATTTGAAAGTCTGCTGCCTCAGTTTGTATGATGGCAATTTGCATATACTTCAGAATGTTATGAAGAGTGATCAGATGAATTGCAAAGTCCCTCTTTGCCATGCAAATGAACTGAATCCCCCCCAAAAACATTTCCACTGCATTTCAGCCATGCCACAAAAGGACCAGCTGACAACATGTCAGTGATTCTCTTGTTAACACAGGTGTGAGTGTTGACTAGGACAAGGCTGGAGATCACTCTGTCATGCTGATTGAGTTTGAATAACAGACTGGAAGCTTCAAAAGGAGGGTGGTGCCATCATCATTGCTTTGCACAAAAAGGGCTTCACAGGCAAGGATATTGCTGCCAGTAAGATTGCACTTAAATCAACCACTTATCGGATCAACAAGAACTTCAAGGAGAGCTGTTCAATTGTTGTGGAGAAGGCTTCAGGGCGCCCAAGAAGGTCCAGCAAGCGCCAGGATGTCTCCTAAAGTTGATTCAGTTGAGGGGTCGGGGCACCACCAGTACAGAGCTTGCTTAGGTATGGCAGCAGGCAGGTGTGAGTGCATCTGCACGCACAGTGAGGCGAAGACTTTTGGAGGATGGCCTGGTGTCAAGAAGGGCAGCAAAGAAGCCACTTCTCTCCAGGAAAACATCAGGGACAGACTCATATTCTGCAAAAGGTACAGGGATTGGACTGCTGAGGACTGGGGGTAAAGTCATTTTCTCTGATGAATCCCATTTCTGATTATTTGGGGCATCCAGAAAAAAGCTTGTCCGGAGAAGACAAGGTGAGCGCTACCATCAGTCCTGTGTCATGCCAACAGTAAAGCATCTAGAGACCATTCATTTGTGGGTGCTTCTCAACCAAGGGAGTGGGCTCACTCACAATTTTGCCTAAGAACACAGCCATGAATAAATAATAGTACCAACACATCCTCTGAGAGCAACTTCTCCCAAACATCCAGGAACAGTTTGGTGATGAATAATGCCTTTTCCAGTATGATGGAGTACAAAACATCAATATTTTGAGTCCATGGCCAGGAAACTCCCCAGACCTTAATCCCATTGAGAACTTGTGGTCAATCCTCAAGAGGCGGGTGGACAAACAAAACCCCACAAATTCTGACAAACTCCAAGCATTGATTATGCAAGAATCTGCTGCCAAGAATCTGCTGCCTTTGATGTGGCCCAGAAGTTAATTGACAGCATGCCGGGGCAGATTGCAGAGGTCTTGAAAAATACCAAATATTGACTCTTTGCATCAACTAAATGTAATTGTTAATCAAAGCCTTTGACACTTATGAAATGCTTGGATACTTCAGTATTCCATAGTAACATCTGACAAAATTATCTAAAGACACTGAGGCAGCAAACTTTGGAAATTAATATATGTGTCGTTCGCAAAACATTTGGCTACGACTGTACTGTTATGTTTTTGTTATCCAAATAAACGTAATAAAATTGTAAAAAATCTTAACTGGAATGTTTAAAATACTCTAGGGGCCAGATTCTGGTCCAGTGATAGTGCTGCATATTCCAGACTACATATACCCCCTGGCGATGGGGATTTGAGCCATGTCTGCCACTCTCCACCTGCTTTACCTTCCCACTGCCCTGTCATACAAAATAATGAAATACAAAAGGAGATCTTCTTTTGATATTTTTGTAATGTTCCAAATCATTGTCACTATAACCTACAAATTGTTTTAACCAATCGGAAATGTAATTTTTGCTTCACAGATATCAGTGTGGACCACCCCGATGAGAAGTCTGTCATCACATACGTGGTGACATACTACCACTACTTCTCCAAAATGAAGGCCCTGAAAGTCGAGGGGAAACGTATTGGGAAGGTGACTCAGCGTTTATTCTCAATTTATTCTCAATTTATTATCTCAAATTCTATGCTTGTTTGTTGGGTTGTTGTCAACAAGTTGCCTCAGTTGTTCGGGGCAGAGTAAGAGCTTTGCAGATTTGGATTCAAATAGTATAAAAACTTTCAAGCTGTACTTGATTGAGGTCATAATGAAACCAATTGAATAGTACCAAAAGTGCAAACTGTCAATCTGGCACTCCAGGAAGGCCAAACTAAAAGAAAGAAAACAAATACTCTTTGTTCCGCTAGGTACTGGACAATGCCATTGAGACAGAGAAGATGATTGAGAACTATGAGTCTCTGGCCTCAGACCTGCTGGAGTGGATCGAGCAGACCATCATCATCCTCAACAATCGCAAGTTTGCCAACTCTTTAAACGGGGTGCAGCAGCAGCTTCAAGCCTTCAACACATATCGCACGGTTGAGAAACCCCCTAAGTGAGTAACCCCCGCCAGCACCCAATCCCAAAGGATCCCCTAACCCCAATGCAACCCCTATGCACTTATGGAGATCTGACAAGATGGGCAATCTTCAGCTTTAAGACCATCTTAAGAATATTTGTAAATGTCTACAATATTTACTCAAGGTATAACATTGTCCAGTTACCTTGTCATTCCGTGACCCCTTTTTTGGTTACTGTTCCTGTGACATTCCCAGAACATCACAAATTCTTTGTTCCAAACTTCTGAACCAATATTTTTATGAAAAATTCATGTCACTACCAAAAGCAAAAATGATAAGTCCTAATGTTAATGAATGGCACACCATTCTGGGTGCACGCCTCTCTCCTGCTTGTAGTGGAATGTCCTTCAAAATTTTAGTTGTGCTATGTCCATGAATTGAAGCGATACGGTATGCATGTTTAGTATGTAACGATGCAGAAATAAGACGTGACATGTTGCATTCCAAAAACGCTTTGAAATAAGTGCAACCCTGCAAACTTGGAAGTAATACGATATGTGTTTAGACATTAGCCTTTTATACGTTGTCAAAATATCACTCCCCCAAAACCACTTACCTTTTTTATCGATCAGGTTTACTGAGAAGGGCAACCTGGAGGTGCTTCTGTTTACCATCCAGAGCAAGATGAGGGCTAACAATCAGAAAGTCTACATGCCCAGGGAGGGCAAACTCATCTCTGACATTAACAAGGTGATGCCTGTAGTCTCTGACGAACGCTTTCGGGTGACATTTCCCTAGGTACAGATTAAGGATCAGTTTCCCTTCCCCCAATCCTAACCTTTACCATTAGTGGAGAAAATGCTAAACTGACTCAAGATAAAGGGTCTAGGGTCAAAGTTACCCTAAGCCTTGACCAATGTTTTGTCTTAGTGAAAAACTTGATGTTTCATTATCTCTCTCTCCTGTTTGTCTATGTCAGGGTGTTTGGTAGTCTTTCTTTGGTGTGTGGTAGTATTATTATTAGTAAGTAGGCGTTTTACTATGGTATAATTATTACAACGGGAGTTATTCAGCCAACTCATACATTTTTGCATCCGGACATAAAACTGTGAGATGATGAAAGAGTTTAATCCACCATTGGCATAGTGTGTATGTGTAAGGTACAAGACAGACTGGTGGAAAATGGTGGCAATTCAACATGTAGACTAGTCTAGAAATGAACAGAACAATAACGTCCGATGTTCATGTTGGTCTGTCTTGTCCATATGACACACCTGAGTTAATATTGTGTGTTTAACTTTGTCTATGGTAGACCTGGGAGAGACTGGAGAAGGCGGAGCATGAGCGGGAGCTGTCTCTGAGGACAGAGCTGATTCGACAGGAGAAACTGGAGCAGCTGGCTCGCCGCTTTGACCGCAAGGCTGCCATGAGGGAGACCTGGTTGAGTGAGAACCAGCGCCTCGTCTCACAGGTGAAAACAAACGCTTGTGCACAAATAGAAGAACACACATGTTAATGTATGCACATACTCACACAAACACTCAAAGTAGCCATGAGGGACAACTGGCTAAGTGAAATCCAACGGCTTGTCGCACAGCCATAGACACACACACACACACACACACACTCATACAAAGAATAATTATAAAAAGCAATCGTGGCTATTTACACAAAATACAGTACTTTACCACATCATTGTCAATACAAACGTCTCGGCCATTGTTTTCTCACAGTTTTGCACCACTTAGTGGACACACAGATTCAGTGTAATACACTGGTATGGCAGCATCTCTGTGCACATTAAGACTAAGTGCTGCAGATGTAAACGTTACATCTCATTTGCTTTCCTACTTTTGTCAAACTGAAATCAGGGCCAATCTGCAGTTGAAACAATAACAAAGCGGACACCCCGCCTCTGTTTTGGCAATAACCTGAGGGATGGGCCGGGAAAATTTAACCACTCTCAAATTCATAGACAGAGCTATTGGATGTGAGGCTTGACCATCCATGTTATCACAAATTATCGTTAATAAATCTTCTTCGGGATTGGTGGTGTCCCTTCCACGGGACGGTTGAGCTAATGTAGGCTAATGTGATTAGCATGAGGTTGTAAGTAACAAGAACATTTCTCAGGACAAAGACATATCTGATATTGGCAGAAAGGTTACATTCTTGTTAATCTAACTGCACTGTCCAATTTACAGTAGCTATTACAGTAAAATAATACCATACTATTATTTGAGGAGAGTGCACAATTTTGAACATGAAACGTTGTTAATAAATAAATTAGGCACATTTGGGCAGTCTTGATACATTTTGAACATAAATGCAATGGTTCATTGGATCAGTCTAAAACTTTGCAAATACACTGCTGCCATCTACTGGCCAACATCTAAATTGCACCTGGGCTGGAATAATACATTATGGCCTTTCTCTTGCATTTCAAAATGGTACAAAAAAAATACAAAAGAACGGTTGGTTTTTATCTTTAACCAGATCTATTGTGTTAAATTCTCCTACATTCCTTTCACATTTCCACAAACTTTCAAATGGTACCAAGAATATGCATATCCTTGCTTTGGGGACTGAGCTACAGGCAGTTAGATTTGGGTATGTCATTTTAGGCGAAAATTTTAAAAAAGGGGTGGATCCTTAACTTGTTGTAACTCTCATCCCGTGAACTAGATCGTTGTCATCATCTGACACTAATTAGCATAACGCAACAGACATAAATATTACTAGAAAATATTCCTATTCATGAAAATCACAAGTGAAATATATTGAAACACAGCTTAGCCTTTTGTTAATCACCCTGTCATCTCAGATTTTCAAAATATGCTTCACAGCCAAAGCAAGACAAGCATTTGCGTAAGTTTATCGATAGCCTAGCATAGCATTATGTCCAGTTAGCAGCAGGTAAAATTGGTCATGAAAATCAGAAAAGCAATCAACTTCGGATGAGCTTCGGATGTTTTCACTCATGAGACTCCCAATTAGATAGCAAATGTTCCTTTTTTCCAAAAATATTATTTTTGTAGGCGAAATAGCTCCTTTTGTTCTTCACATTTGGCTGAGAAATCGACCGGAAATTGCGGTCACGACAATGCCAAAATTATTCCAAATTAGCTCCATAATATTGACAGAAACATGGCAAATGTTGTTTGTAATCATTCCTCAAGGTGTTTTTTAAATATCTATTCGATAATATATCCACCGGGACAATTGGATTTTCAGTAGGGGCGAGAGGAAAATTGGCTACCTCTGTATTTTACGCAAGAATCACTCTGAGAGCCATCAGGTGACCACTTGCGCAATGTAGCCCCTTACGCTTATTCTTCAACATAATGGCGTGAAACTACGTCAATGCTGTAGACACCTTGGGGAATAGTAGAAAAAGTAATCTGGTTGATAGCCCATTCACTGCTCAATAGGGACGCATCGGAACGCAGAGCATTCAAAACATGAGTCACTTCCGGATTGGATTTTTCTCAGGCTTTCGCCTGCAATATCAGTTCTGTTATACTCACAGACAATATTTGTACAGTTTTGGAAACTTTAGTGTTTTCTATCCTAAGCTGTAAATTATATGCATATTCTAGCATCTTGTCCTGACAAAATATCCCATTTACTTTGGGAACTACTAGTGAGGCTATACAGTGTTTGTTTACATTTACAATGTTTACAAACATTGGAGCAAAACAAGCTTATATTTGGGGTTCTGATGGGGTTTGACAGTTGAAATAATGTCACGAGGCATAAAATTGTTTTGTTTATAGTTTTTTTCTCTCCCCTTTTGTAATATCCAATTGGTAGTTACACTCTTGTCCCATCGCTGCATCTCCCATACGGACTCGGGAGAGGTGAAGGTTGAGAGCTGTGTGTCCTCCCCGAAACAAGACCCCGCCAAGCCGCACTGCTTCTTGACACAATGCTTGCTTAACCCTGAAGCCAGCTGCACCAATGTGTCGGAGGAAACACTGTGCATGCGCCTGGGCCGCCACAGGAGTTGGTAGAGCGTGATAAGACAAGGAAATCCCAGCTCGACAAACCCTCCCCATAACCCAACGACTCTGGGCCAATTGTGCGCCACCTCATGTGTCTCCCGGTCGCGGCCGGCTGCGACACAGCCCAGTATCGAACCCAGATCTGTAGTGACGCAGACCACTGCACCACTCACAGGCATTTCTAAGTTATATTCTTCAAGAATCAATGGGTACATCAATGTATAAATCCAAAAATAGCAACTGCGGATTGCCCCTTTAAAGGAAGCATAGTATTTTATATGTCATTGTCAAATTGTAAAGATGATTACTTTAAAGAAATAGAGATTATTTATTCCTTGTATGCCAGTATGTTGCCAACCATACGATATAATACTGTTAGGATATACTGTATTTTATTGTATTTTAATCTATTCCATTCCCATCACTTCTATCTCGCAGGACAACTTTGGCTTCGACCTTCCAGCGGTGGACGCGGCCACCAAGAAGCATGAGGCCATCGAGACTGATATTACAGCTTACGAGGAGCGTGTGCAGGCCGTGGTGTCCGTCGCTAAGGAGCTGGAGGCAGAGAAATACCACGACATCAAACGAATCGCAGCACGCAAGGACAATGTGATCCGGCTGTGGGAGTACCTGCTGGAGCTTCTGAAGTCGAGGCGCCAGCGCCTGGAGATGAACTTGGGTCTGCAGAGGGTCTTCCATGAGATGCTTTACATCATGGACTGGATGGACGAGATGAAGGTAAGAGAGGGAGAGTGGACCTTTCTGAAAATGTATCTGTTAAAACTGTGTTGGAAAGACCAAATATATAATTGCACATTTAATTTTTTATTGTAACACAAATTGAATTGTTCAAAATGCATTCTACCTCATCTACCCTGCTTTCACTCTTACTCTTCAACCTCTTCATTCAAAGACTCAATCATGGACACTACTGAAAGTTGTGGCATGTTTGCGTGATGTATTGTTGTCTCTACCTTCTTGCCCTTTGTGCTGTTGTCTGTGCCCAATAATGTTTGAAACTATGTTTTGTGCTGCTACCATGTTGTTGTCATGGGCGGCAGTGTAGCCTAGTAGTTAGAGCATTGGACTAGTCAACCGGAAGGTTGCAAGTTCAAACCCCCGAGCTGACAAATCTGTCGTTCTGCCCCTGAACAGGCAGTTAACCCACTGTTCCTAGGCTGTCATTGAAAATAAGAATTTGTTCTTAACTGACTTGCCTAGTTAAATAAAGGTATAAAATGTTGCTACCATGCTGTGTTGTCATGTGTTGCTGCTTTGCTATGTTGTTGTCTTAGGCCTCTCTTTATGTAATATCATGTTGTCTCTTGTCGTGATGTGTGTTTTGACCCCCGCAGGAGGTCTTTTGGTAGGCCGTCATTGTAAATAAGAATTTGTTCTTTACTGACTTGCCTAGTTAAATAAAGGTTAAATAAATAGAAAATCACTAACATGTGAACAATGTGTATTGGAAACGGGTCATTTCAAGTCAAACAATCTATTAATCTTGCGTGACATTTCCGGTAGGGGGTGTCAAATAATATTACCCTAATGTCCCATCTCTCTTCTAAATAATAATTTTAACCAGTATTAATGGTGAAATTAACTGGCATATGTCAGTCCAATGCTGAATAATTCCAAATCTGCACACCTGAACCTCGTCCTCGGCACTCCTGTAGATACAAGAGGATTGGGTTGGCACTGTAAGCACTACATCATCTTGCCTTTCTGATTGGCTGGGTGGAATTCTCGCATATCGCTTCCACCTATCGAATCCTCTGCGGTTTACAGGAGTCACAAGAGAGTTGATGGTAGTTGTAATGAATACTCAGGGAGAAAAAGGTGTAGATTCACACGCAGAGCGCGGCAGGTGTTTATTTCACCTTCACAGAAAGCAGTAAACGTGGTCACAGGCAGGCAATGGTCATACACAGGCAGGCAATGGTCATACACAGGCAGGCAATGGTCATACACAGGCAGGCAATGGTCATACACAGGCAGGCAATGGTCATACACAGGCAGGCAATGGTCATACACAGGCAGGCAATGGTCATACACAGGCAGGCAATGGTCTTACACAGGCAGGCAATGGTCTTACACAGGCAGGCAATGGTCTTACACAGGCAGGTGAATCAAAACTAGGACTGAAGGCTATAACTGGTTCTCACAAACGAGCTAGGAAAAGGCTTAGTAGAGTCAAAACAAACAATACCTCACAAAGGCACAAACAGAATGAACTGATCTAAATAAGGAGCTGATGAGACCAGGTGAATTCAATTAACAAAAATGAAAGACAGGGCTACATTCAAGAAAACAACGAAACAGAACACAAGGTTGACTAAGAAAAAAAAAATACAAAACCTTACAGTAGTGGTTGATTTGGATTGATTTTTACATTTCATCTAAATTATAAAAGTTTCAAAAAGTTTCCTCTCCTCACCTTGAAATAAATACTCATGTTGCGTTTCAAAGTGCACAAAAAGTAAACGATTCAGATTGGCAACTGACGAACGAAGGCCAGTGTAATTGAAGGTGCCTGTATGTTGCTAACACGCATGCCTGCCTGTATGACATGCCTTTATGTCTCTACCACACAGATGATGCTACTGTCCCAGGACTATGGGAAGCATCTGCTCGGAGTGGAGGATCTCTTGCAGAAACATGCCCTGGTGGAGGCTGACATCGGCATCCAGGCCGACCGAGTCAAAGCTGTCAACAACAATGCTCAGAAGTTTGCCATCGATGGCGATGGTGAGAATGACCCAAACATTCCGACTGCTATTATTCTAATTGTATTATTAACTGATGATGATAATATATGTCAACACACAATTTTTCGGTTCAGTTGTATAGCATACATTTTGCAAGATCTATACAAGCAAATGGAAAAATAAACATTAAAGGAATAACATATACAGTACAATGTCAATACAGTACAATGTAAATCTGTGGGTCCTGCAAGATGCTAACTGGGCCTCTGTTCTGTCTCCTCTACAGTTTACAAGCCCTGTGACCCTCAGGTAATACGCGACCGCGCGGCACACATGGAGTTCTACTATCAGGAACTGACCCAGCTGGCTGCCGAGCGACGGGCCCGCCTAGAGGAGTCCCACCGCCTCTGGAAGTTCTTCTGGGAGATGGCCGAGGAGGAGGGCTGGATCCGTGAGAAGGAGCAGATCCTGTCGTCGGACGAGAGCGGCAAGGACCTGACGGGCACTGTGCGCCTGCTGAGCCAACACCGCACCCTGGAGAACGAGATGAGTGGCCGTGCAGGTCACCTGCAGCACACCATTACTGAGGGCCAGGCCATGGCCGACGGCGGCCACTTCGGCGCTGCCAAGATCCGTGAACGCATCACCAACCTGCGGGCGCAGTGGGCAGCGTTGGAGGAGCTGGCGGCCGCGAGGAAGGCCCATCTGGAGGAAGCGTATGCCCTGCACCAGTTCCAGGCGGATGCAGATGACGCCGACGCCTGGACCCTGGATGCCCTGCGCATCGTGTCCAGTGGTGAGGTGGGCCATGACGAGTTCTCCACACAGGCCCTGGTGCGCAAACACAAGGACGCCGCCGCCGAGGTGGCCAGCTATCGGCCGGTGATAGATGCGCTCCATGAGCAGGCGGGCGCCTTGCCTGAGGTGCAGGTCCAGTCGGAACAGGTCAAGGGCCGTTTGGCAGGCATAGAGGAGCGTTACAAGGAGGTGGCCGAGCTGACCCGGTTTAGAAAGCAGGCACTGCAGGACGCCCTGGCCCTCTACAAGATGTTCAGCGAGGCGGACGCCTGCGAGATGTGGATCGATGAGAAGGAGCAGTGGCTCAACAGTATGGAGATCCCAGAGAAGCTGGAAGACCTAGAGGTCATACAGCACAGGTGAGAGAATCCGTACATATATAAATGCATGCTGAAGTCATAGTCGACCCCTAGCGCCTCCACCTTTTAGGCCTGATTTATCTTAGTGTGCCACTCAAATACCTGACAAACAGTTTCAGTCAAATGTCATTTTTCTTTATTTTTACTATTTGAAGACGTGAAATAACACACATGCAAGCATTTTTTTGGGAACAATGTTGTCGATTTTCAAAACACTGTAACAGAAGAAACGTAACTCTGGCCATTTGCAAAACATTAAAGGCCTGATTCCGACCCAAGTTAAGTGTGAAAATGGAACGTAATTCCTTTTTTAATGCACTTTTCTCTAAATGTGTATTCTGACCTTGAACATAAGAATGGGAATAGCGTGCTATTCATCTGCTATTTATTTTGGATAAGTTAGTGTGGCAGAGGTGAGTCTACACATATGCCGTATTCTGACCTGGACTTCATTTCCTAATCATTCCACCACCTTTACACACAAGGAAGCAATTAATAAGGTCTAGCGAACCCATTTGTTCCAAGTGGAAAAAGCATCTACTGAATTTTTTTTCCTATAAAAATAACACCATTCTCCATGCAATGTAATTTACAACTTGGTAAGAGCTACTGATAACAGCTATTGATAAGTAAATGAATCATCCATTTGAAGAAGGTAATTGTAAATATAAATAACACTTGCTTTAGATGTGTGACACCCCTATTACTAGCCTGTTCAACCTCTCTTTCGTATCGTCTGAGATTCCCAAAGATTGGAATGCTGGGGGAGACACTCCAGACCCAAACTGCTACAGACCTATATCTATCCTACCCTGCCTTTCTAAGGTCTTCGAAAGCCAAGTTAACAAACAGATTACCGACCATTTCGAATCCCCACTGTACCTTCTCCGCTATGCAATCTGGTTTCAGAGCTGGTCATGGGTGCAGCTCACCCACGCTCAAGGTCCTAAAGGATATCATAACTACCATCGATAAGATACATTACTGTGCAGCTGTATTCATCGACCGGGCCAAGGCTTTCGACTCTGTCAATCACCACATTCTTATCGGCAGACTCAACAGCCTTGGTTTCTCAAAAGATTGCATCGCCTGGTTCAGAGTTTAGTGTGTCAAATCGGAGGGCCTGTTGTCCGGACCTCTGCCAGTCTCTATGGGGGTGCCACAGGGTTCAATTCTCGGGCCGACATCAATGATGTCGCTCTTGCTGCGTGTGATTCTCTGATTCACCTCTACTGAGATGACACCATTCTGTATACCTCTGGCCCTTCTTTGGACAATGTGTTAATTAACCTCCAGACGAGCTTCAATGCCATACAACTCTCCTTCCATGGCCTCCAACTGCTCTTAAATGCTAGTAAAACTAAGTGCATGCTCTTCAATCGATTGCTAACCGCACCCTCCCGCCCGACTAGCATCACTACTCTGGACGGTTCTGACCTAGAATATGTTGACAACTACAAATACCTAGGTGTCTGGTTAGACTGTAAACTCTCCTTTCAGACCCACAATAAACATCTCCAATCTGAATTAAATCTAGAATCTGCTTCCTATTTCGCAACAAAGCATCCTTCACTCATGCTGCCAAACATACCCTCGTAAAACTGACCATCCTACCAATCCTCAACTTCAATGTAATTTACAAAATAGCCTCCAACACTCTACTCAACAAATTGGATGCAGTCTATCACAGTGCCATCCGTTTTGTCACCAAAGCCCCATATACTACCCACCACTGCGACCTGTACGCTCTCGTTGGCTGGTCCTCACTTCATACTCGTCGCCAAACCCACTGGTTCCAGGTAATCTACAAGTCGTTGCTAGGTAAAGCCCCGCCTTATCTCTGCGCCCTGGTCGCCATAGCAGCACCCACCCGTAGCATCTCACTAGTCACCCCCAAAGCCAATTCTTCCTTTGGCTGCCTTTCCTTCCAGTTCTCTGCTGCCAATGACTGGAACAAACTGCAAAAATCACTGAAGCTGGAGACTCATATCTCCCTCATTAGCTTTAAGCACCAGCTGTCAGGGCAGCTCACAGATCACTGCACCTGTACATAGCCCATCTGTAAATAGCCCATCCAACTACCTCATCCCCATACTGTATTTATTTTGCTCCTTTGCACCCCGGTATCTCTACTTGCTCATTCATCTTCTGCACATCTACCATTCCATGTTTAATTGCTATCTTGTAATTACTTCGCCACTATGGCCTATTGTTTGCCTTACCGCCCTTATCCTACTGCATTTGCATACACTGTATATAGACTTTTTCTACTGTATTATTGACTGTATGTTTGTTTATTCCATGTGTAACTGTGTTGTTGTATGTGTCGAACTGCTTTGCTTTATCTTGGCCAGGTCAGTTGTAAATGAGAACTTGTTCTCAACTAGCCTACCTGGTTAAATAAAGGTGAAATAAAAGAAATAAATATTTTACCTTATAATCGCTGGAGACAAATGTGAAACCAGTCATATGGATGCAAACTGATGTATATCAACTTTCCCACAGTAAAGTTTATGAAATGCTGTGCCATTACACAGAATTTAAATTGTACAGCATTTTAACTTACAGTGATGGGCACTTTCGAATGTCTTAATTGTAGGCATACCCTGACTTTCTCTGTTTCATATTTCTATCATATTAAATATTAGCCACTAACAGTATCAAATGTCAGTAGGCCTCATAACAACTGCCAATTTACTCTTAGTTCCCTTTAGCTTAGATTATCATTCCATTTAATTACATTGTTTCGTTTACATTCATTTGCTTTGCTTCCTCTGTAAACACAGTATCTTCCTTGTGGTTGTTGCTGAGGATCATTAGTAACAGTTGATAATATTAAAAAAGGCCGGCTAATTAAATCATTATGGAGCAGAACACAGACCAAGCCGTAACCGTTTGAATTCGACGCATGGCGCAATACTTGGCTGTGTCATCACACAGTTCCACGGTTAGTGCAGGCAATAGACGAGGGTATAGCCTATTATTGTACACTATTCTCCATATTACAATTCTATGTTCACTAATCTTCCAACATTACCATGGGTTAAAGAACTGAATGTGGCAATTTTCAGAATGACTCAACACTATTTAAAAATATATATTCTAACCCTAAACAATCTACAAAATCAGAGTAGTTTTTAATCTATCAATTGGTGCAGAAATGGAAATCCCTTCATTGATCCCTAATATTCTGAACCCCTTTTTGCGATTTCCAAAACTCTTTCCATGACAGACTGACCAGGTGAAGGCTTTGATCCCTTGTTGATGTCACTTGTTAAATCCACTTCAGTCAATGTAGATGAAGGGAAGGAGACAGTTTAAAGAATCATTTTAAAGCCTTGAGACAATTGAGACATGGATTGTGTATGTGTGCCATTCGGAGGGTGAATGGGCAAGACAAAATATTAAAGTGCCTTTGAACGGGGTATGGTAGCAGGTGACGGGAGCACCGGTTTGAGTGTGTCATGAACTTCAACGCTGCTAGGTGTTTCACACTCAACAGTTTCCCAGGTGTATCAAGAATGGTCCACCACCCATAGGACATCCATCCAACTTGACACAACTCTAGGAAGCATTGGAGTCAACATGGAAAGCTTTCAACGCCTTGTAGATTCCATGCCCCGACTAATTGAGGCTGTTCTGAGGACAAAAAGGATGCAACTCAATATTAGGAAGGCATTCCTAATGTTTTGTACATTCAATGTATTCTATTGAGTCTGTCAACCAAATTAAAAATCAAAGGTATGCCGTATTTAAAGGGATTGTTTAAGATAAATGTACTGAAAACCCGATTTGAATGAAA
Source organism: Oncorhynchus gorbuscha (assembly GCF_021184085.1). Classification (NCBI taxonomy): domain Eukaryota; kingdom Metazoa; phylum Chordata; class Actinopteri; order Salmoniformes; family Salmonidae; genus Oncorhynchus; species Oncorhynchus gorbuscha. Next base: position 16,509,608 of record NC_060198.1, read on the forward strand.
ATTCCACGAGAAAGTGGGAGGGTTTTCAGAGTTTGATTTCAATTTATTAAGCAAAGCCTGCAAAGCCTGTTACGCACCTTTACAAGGCAAGTCTGAATATCAACTACTGAGAAGTGCTTAGGAAAGATGTAATTTACTATGTCGGAAACGTGCCCAAAATGCATTTAAACCTTTAAAATGTAGTTTACTTCTCATAAAATCATTTGGATTCATCAAAACTGTAAATACAGTACTCGAAAGACTGCCTGAAAAAAAATATTTTCACAACCATCGATGCCTCTTGAGTCAAGCGGACACGAAAGAAAGTTAGTCTGTTTAAAAAAAAATGTGCAGTCACTAAATCATGACGATCAAAATTGGAATATCAAAAGGTGCAAAGCTATGGAAAATTACTCTACTTTTATGCATAGTTCACCCAAAAAATGTCACATTGTATGGGATTCATTCATCATTCATTCATCAGGATTCATTCATCTGCATCATCATAGTCCAATTCCATGTATTCTATACATAGTCTGTTCTACTGATAAGTTTGTAGACTTTCCATCACCAAGCAGAAAAACAATCCCAAAGAGAAAAAAGGACAGGTGAATACAGTGGAGGAACTGCTGATACGAATGGAAAGTCTTCAATTTACACAAAGGTCACTCTGTAATGGAAGTATACAATCAGTGCTGGATTACCGAATGGGTATACAGGGCACGTGCCCTGGGGTCCCCAACCTCTGCTATATTTTACGTGAATTTACACTGATCGAGCCATTTTACAATTTTGTGCACTAGTATTTACTGATTTCTGGAAAAAAATGGGCAGATTTGCTAAATTCTCTTATGTGAACAAAACACATCATGGAATTTTGCATTCATTGATGGCAGTTGTATTTCAGGTTGAGCAAAAGGGTGTCTTAAGAGATGCAATACAAGTAGAAAGAAAATAAAATGACCAGAAGATCTGTTACTGTATTTGATCACTGATGTTCTGCTGTCGGTACGTTTGACCACAGTTCCAAAAAACTGTTTTACGTGATTGAGGAAAAACTATAAATATACAAATGATAAATTAGTTATAATGCAACAGCTCCTCCTACTGGGCTGGGCGTTAAAGGTGCCCTATTTGTTAGGTTCCTTCTGAGAAACTGAAGTTCACCTTTTTAAATAGAAAATGATGAAATAGATATTTGAAACAGACAGAACAAGGCAGATAATACAAGGAGAAAATTAGATTAATCCCCAAACAGGGGAATACGTCTGAGGTGGATTCATCCGGGTAAAACGTTAAAAACAGATTAAAAACATGGTATGTGGAACAAACATGCCTCTGATATGTATCTAATCAAATCCAATTTTATTGGTCACATACACGTGTTTAGCAGATGTTATTGCAGGTGTAGCGAAATGCTTGTGCTTCTAGTTCCGACAGTGCAGCAATATCTAACAAATAATATCTAAAAATGTCACAACAAATACCTAATACACATACATCTAAGTAAAGGAATGGAATTAAGAATATATAAATATATGGGAGAGCAATGTCAGAGCAGCATAGACTAAGATACAGTAGATAGTATAGAATACAGTATATAGGTATGAGATGAGTAATGCAAGATATGTAAACATTATTAAAAGTGACATTATTAAAAGTGACTCGTGTTCCATTTATTAAAGTGGCCAATTATTTCAAGTCTGTATGTAGGCAGCAGCCTCTCTGTGCTAGTGATGGCTATTTAACAGTCTGAAGACCTTGAGATAGAAGCTGTTTTTCAGTTTCTTTGTTCCAGTTTTAATGAAACTGTACTGACCTCGCCTTCTGGATGGTAGTGAGGTGAACAGGCAGTGGCTCGGGTGGTTGTTGTCCTTGATAATCCTTCCTGTGACATTGGGTGCTGTAGGTAGGATAAGGAATCATGTCAGCTCTATTCATGACAGTTCTATCTGCAGCTTTCCACAACATTTGCCTGAATGTGGCCCAGACATCAATGTCCGTATGCTTATCTTAACATTAGTTTTGAAGAGAAAATGGTTTGTTTTGAAGTGGAACTGATTGGACATGACATGCTCTCTCTTTCCCAGGTTCGAGAGCCTGGAGCCTGAGATGAACAACCAGGCGTCACGCGTCGCTGTTGTGAACCAGATCGCCAGGCAGCTGATGCACAACGGACACCCCAGTGAGAAGAACATCAAAGCCCAGCAAGATAAGCTCAACACCAGGCAAGTTGATCCATTCACAGACAGACGTGACACTATCTCCTGTCATACAGATGCCGTAGCTTAATTTGATCATCCTGTTGTTGCAGGAAATGCAAACTTGTAGTGTATTCGAGGTTTAACATAGCTTCAAGGGGGCCTCCCGAGTGGTGCAGCGGTCTAAGGCACTGCGCCACTACAGCCTCAGGTTCGATCCCAGGCTGTGTCACAGCCGGCCGTGAACGGGAGCCCAATGGGCTGGCACCAATTGGCCCAACGTCGTCCGGGTTAGGGGACTTGGTTGGTGGGATTTCCTTGGCTCATCGTGCCGGCTCATCAAAAATCAAGGCTTCTAAAGTTTAACTTCCACTTAAAATGTTCAGACTTGATTTGCCCTAATTAAAAATGTATCAACCCCTACAAAAAATGGCCAGTAATTATAATCCACATTTACTGTTGCTGTAGGAATTTTTTCTTGCTTTAGCAAACTGGCTCAAATTAAGATCCTACATCTGTAGCTGATATGTCCCTCAGTGGAATGCGGATCAGCTGTTTGTTCACCCTCACCCTGCCGCAATTGCTAATAACCCATCCGCAGTGGCCCGACTATATGTGATAAAGTGAAACTCTGAGTCACACACCTGACCCTAACCCACTAATATAGAACATTTAGATATGATTCTACTTATAATTTCAAACATTTTGGTAGGCTATTTGTTTGTCAACTTAGAATTAGATACATGTAGCTTCTCTTCTGTCATCATATGTTGCCCTAGAAGACTAGATAAACCCTTGCTCACGAGAATGTCATAAATCAATGGAATGAATGCTTCAATGTAGTTGTGAAAACTTTTCTGAGTGATCTCTGCTTCTATCACGGTGCAAAGACGTTTAGGGACCGGGGAGAAAATACAATAACTATAAAATAACGTAAAAGATGTTCTGTGCAAAATGTTCAGTTTGACCAGTTGTAAGCAATTTGGCTTGGGTGCATATTTGTGACTGAATGGCTCAAATCGGTCTTATGTAGCAAAATTTGAAATTGTTTTTTTTTTATACATTGGATAAAAGTAGAGAATCAGTGCTATAAAATTGTATATTATACACTGGGATTTTTGCCCATCCTTCAAAGAAAAACTGCTCCGGCACATTCAAATTGGATGGGTTCCGCTGATGTACAGCAATTTTAAGTCATACCACAGATTCTCAATTGGATTGAGGTCTGGGCTTTGACATTTGCATTTTTCCCCTTAAACCACTCGAGCGTTGCTTTAGCAGTATGCTCAGGGCCATTGTCCTGCTGGAAGGTGAACCTCCGTCCCAGTCTCAAATCTCTGGAAGACTGAAACATGTTTCCCTCAAGAATTTCCCTGTAATTCGAGCCATCCATCATTCCTTCAATTCTGACCAGTTTCCCAGTCCCTGCCGATGGAAAAACATCCCCACAGCATGATGCTGCCACCACCATGGGGATGGTGTGCTTGGGATGAGAGGTGTTGGGTTTGCGCCAGACATAGTGTTTTCCTTGATGGCCAAAAACCTCAATTTTAGTCTCATCTGCCAGAGTTCCTTCTTCCATATGTTTAGGGAGTCTCCCACATGCCTTTTGGCGAACACCAAAAGGCATGGGTTTGCCTATTTTATTTTTTTCTTTAAGCAATGGCTTTTTTTTCTGGCCACTCTTTTGTAAAGCCCAGCTCTGTGGAGTGTACGGCTTAAAGTGGTCCTATGGACAGATACTCCAATCTCCGCTGTGGAGCTTTGCAGTTCTTTCTGGGTTATCTTTGGTCTCTGCTGCCTCTCTGATTAATGCCCTCCTTGCCTGGTCTGTGCGTTTTGGTGGATGGCACGCTCTTGGCAGGTTTGTTGTGGTGCCATATTCTTTCAATTTTTTAATAATAGAATTAATGGTGCTCCATATAATGTTCAAAGTTTCAGATATTTTTTTACAACCCAACCCTGATCTGTACTTACCCACAACTTTGTCCCTGTCACGTCCTGACCGTAGAGAGACCTTATTTTCTATGGTAGAGTAGGTCAGGGGGGTTAGTCTAGTTTATTATTTCTATGTGGGGTTCTAGTTTTGTTTTTCTATGTAGGTGATTTTGTATTATTCCCAAATAGAGGCAGCTGGTAATTGTTGTCTCTAATTGGGGATCATACATAGGTAGCTTTTTTTCACCTGTGTTTTGTGGGATATTGTTTGTGTAGTTGCATGTTAGTACTCCATTGTCGTCACGTTTCGTTTAGTCTTTATTGTTTTGTTGTGTGGTTCACTTATTTCTAATAAAAGATGTGGAACCCAGATCACGCTACACGTTGGTCCGAGTGTGCTTCCAACGATCGTGACAGTCCCTGACCTGTTTGCAGAGCTCCTTGGTCTTCATGGTGCCACTTGCTTGGTGGTGCCCCTTTCTTAGTGGTGGTGCAGACTCTGTGGCCTTTCAGAACAGGTGTGCGTGTATATTGAGATCATGTGACAGATCATGTGACACTTAGATTGCACACAGGTGGACTTTATCTAATTATGTGACTTCTGAAGGTAATTGGTTGCACCAGATCTTATTTAGGGGCTTCATAGCAAAGGGGGTGAATACATATACACGCACCACTTTAAAAAAATATATATATTTTTTGAAACAAGTAATTTTTTTCATTTCACTTCACCGATTTGGACTATTTTGTTCATTGCATTAAATCCAAATAAAAATACATTTAAATTACAGGTTGTAATGCTACAAAATAGGAAAAACACTTTTACAAGGCACTGTACCTGATGCCAAATGAAGAAACCAAAAGATGATTAGGATATTATAATGTTAAGCAGTTATGTGATTTTAACTATGCCTGACCTTTACTTTTCTCATGGTGAATTAATAATACCTATTGACTCAAAATTGTGTTATTGTGTGTTGGATATGACTTTATCCTTTGAATTGAGCTGGACATTTATTATTGGTTATCATCAAATTAATTGGCCAGTTCAGTCAATTTGAGCCTTGGTCTGGCAACAACAGGGTTATGGTTGGTTTGATTCCCGTACGGGCCACAAATATTGAAATATGTGTCACTGTCCGTCAACTGGATCAAAGTGTCTGCTAAATTACCATATTTCTATTTATTAATTTGTTCCTCAGATGGAGCCAGTTCCGGGATCTGGCAGACCAGAAGAAGGAGTCTCTAATCTCGGCGCTGGGTGTGCAGAACTATCACCTGGACTGCAACGAAACCAAGTCATGGATACGCGAGAAGACTAAGGTCATCGAGTCCACCCAGGAGCTGGGCAATGATCTGACGGGTGTCATGGCGCTGCAGCGTAAACTCACTGGCATGGAGCGTGACCTGGCTGCCATCGAGGACAAGCTGGGCGACCTGCGCGGCGAGGCAGAGCGGCTGGCCGGCGAGCACCCGGACCAGGCCAAGGCCATCAAGGGCCGCCTGGCCGAGATCACTGCCGTGTGGGAGGAGATGAAGGCCACACTGCGTAATCGCGAGGAGTCCCTTGGTGAGGCCAGCAAGCTGCAGCAGTTCCTGCGCGAGCTGGATGACTTCCAGTCTTGGCTGTCGCGCACACAGACAGCCGTCGCCTCTGAGGAGACACCCAACACGCTGGCCGAGGCAGAGAAGCTGCTAGCGCAGCACGAGGGCATCAAGAACGAGATCCGCAACTACGAGGAGGACTACCAGAAGATGCGCGACATGGGTGAGATGGTGACCCAGGGCCAGACCGATGCCCAGTACATGTTCCTGAGGCAGCGGCTACAGGCCCTGGACACGGGCTGGAATGAGCTGCACAAGATGTGGGAAAACCGGCAGAACCTGCTGTCCCAGTCCCACGCCTACCAACTGTTTCTCAGGGACACCACGCAGGCCGAGGCCTTCCTCAACAACCAGGTACGCTGATTGGTCAATACCCCTTAAACCAGGGTACTTGATTGTTCGATTCAATTGAGTTTCAATTCTATTTCAAGAGTGGAAAAATATTAGCCAAGGAATCCAAAGTGAATGGTTCCGTTTCACTATTATTTCATTTCACTGATTACACTCATTCAAAATGTGATTTTTGGTAACAGTTTATTTTAAAGTCCTCTTTTAGCTGTTACTACCTAATTTTACTAGGCAGGGATGTGGTAACAATGTGTCATTTTGTGTGCCCAACTATAATCCACTCCCTCTACCTAGGACATGCTGCTTTGCAAATCAAAAAAGTACATTTCAGAAAGTGTCCAATGTACTTTAGATTGAATTACCAGCAGGGTTGGGTTCTATATTCTGTTTCAGTTCAGTCAATTCAAGAATTTCAGTGTACTCCCTAACTGATTTGAAATGGAATTGACCCCAACCTGGATATCCAGTCTCAGTGGGGATTATTAGAAAACCCTGTGATTGACTCTCTCTTTTTATAACTCTAATCTTAGGAGTACATGATGGCCCATACAGAGATGGCCACTACGCTTGAGGGGGCCGAAGTAGCCATCAAGCAGCAGGAGGACTTCATGACCACCATGGACGCCAACGAAGAGAAGATCAACAGTGTGGTGGAGGCTGGCAGGCGGCTGGCGACTGATGGCAACATCAACGCCGACCGCATCCAGGAGAGAGCGGCGTCTATTGACAACAGGTTAGAAGCCTCTTCTGCTATATAGTTACAAATGACACTGGTGGACAGGTCGTCATTTTTTTGCGGTTACTCTGCTGCGCAGATTAGATCTCACACCTGTTGGAGTATTTAATGCCCCACGAACCACATTAATATCATGAAGCGATCTCCTGGAAATGGGATACCTAGTCAGTTGCATAACTGAATGCATTCCTCTAAAATGTGTTTTCCGTATTTAACCCAACCACTCTGAATCAGAGGGGTGCGGGAGGCTGCCTTAATCGACATCATCAGTGCCCGGGTTAATTGTCTTGCTCAAGGGCAGAGCAGCAGATTTTTCTACCTTAGGGATTCAAACCAGCAACCTTTCAGTTACTGGCTCAAAACGCTTAACCAGTTGGCTACCTGCACAGCTTTACTGCAAAAAAAGACTACCCAGAATACAACCAATGGTTAGATATATGACCACCCAGTTATTAGGTTTACAGCTACCACAAATGCCAGTACAACGCTTGATATTGATCTTTGCATTTACTTTGTATTGTGTATCGTGATGAAGCCATCTATTTTGATGAAGCCATCTTCCTCATGAAGCCATCTATTTTGTGAAGTGCACCAGTCCCTCCTGCAGCAAAGCACCCACACAACCTATCCCTCAACGTAACCAAGACTAGGGAGATGATTGTGGACTACAATCATCTCAACCACTCCACAAATGTTGTGTTAACAAACTATAGTTTTGGAAAGTTGGTTAGGACATCTACTTTGTGCATGACACAAGTCATTTTTCCAACAATTGTTTAGACAGATTATTTCACTTATAATTCACTGTATCATAATTCCAGTGGGTCAGAAGTTTACATACACTAAGTTGACTGTGCCTTTAAACAGCTTGGATTTTTTTTTAAATGATGTCATGGCTTCAGAAGCTTCTGATAGGCTAATTGGCATAATTTGAGTTGTACCTGTGGATGTATTTCAAGGCCTACCTTCAAACTCAGTGTCTCTTTGCTTGACATCATCAAAAAATCTAAAGAAATCAGAGACCTTAGACAAAGAATTGTAGACCTCCACAAGTCTGGTTCATCATTGGGAGCAATTTCCAAATGCCTGAAGGTACCACGTTAATCTGTACAAACAATAGTACAAACACCATGGGACCACACAGCCATCATACCGCTCAGGAAGGAGACTCGTTCTGTCTCCTAGAGATGAGTGTACTGTGGTGCAAATCAATCCCAGAACAACAGCAAAGGACCTTGTGAAGATGCTAGAGGAAACAGGTACAAAAGTATCTATATCCACAGTAAAACGAGTCCTATATCGACATAACCTGAAAGGCCGCTCACCAAGGGAGAAGCCACTGCTCCAAAACCGCCATAAAAAACAGGCTATGGTTTGCAACTGCACATGGCGACAAAGATCGTACATTTTGGAGAAATATTCTCTGGTCTGAAGAAACAAAAATATAACTATTTGGCCATAATGACCATCGTTATGTTTGGAGGCAAATGGGGGATGCTTGCAAGCCGAAGAACACCATCCCAACCGTGAAGCACATGGGTGGCAGCATCAAATCAAATCAAAGTTTATTTGTCACGTGCGCCGAATACAACATTACAGTGAAATGCTTACTTACAGGCTCTAACCAATAGTGCAAAAAGGTATTAGGTGAACAATGGGTAGGTAAAGAAATAAAACAACAGTAAAAAGACAGGCTATATACAGTAGCGAGGCTATAAAAGTAGTGAGGCTACATACAGACACCGGTTAGTCAGGCTGATTGAGGTAGTATGTACATGTAGATATGGTTAAAGTGACTATGCATATATGATGAACAGAGAGTAACAGTAGCGTAAAAGAGGGGTTGTCGGGTGGGGACACAATGCATATAGCCCGGTTAGCCAATGTGCGGGAGAACTGGTTGGTAGGCCCAATTGAGGTAGTATGTACATGAATGTATAGTTAAAGTGACTATGCATATAAGATAAACAGAGTGTAGCAGCAGCATAAAGAGAGGGGTTGGGGGGGCGCACACAATGCAAATAGTCCGGGTGGCCTTTTGATTACCTGTTCAGGAGTCTTATGGCTTGGGGGTAAAAACTGTTGAGAAGCATTTAGGACCTAGACTTGGCACTCCGGTACTGCTTGCCATGTGGTAGTAGAGAAAACAGTCTATGACTGCGGTGGCTGGGGTCTTGGACAATTTTTAGGGCCTTCCTCTGACACTGCCTGGTGTAGAGGTCCTGGATGGCAGGCAGTTTAGCCCCAGTGATGTACTGGGCCGTACGCACTACCCTCCTTGAGGTCAGAGGCCGAGCAATTGTCGGGCAGTGATGGCAACCAGCTCTTGATGTTGCAGCTGTAGAACCTTTTGAGGATCTCAGGACCATTTACATTACATTTAAGTCATTTAGCAGACGCTCTTATCCAGAGCGACTTACAAATTGGTGCATTCACCTTATGACATCCAGTGGAACAGTCACTTTACAATAGTGCATCTAAATCTTAAAGGGGGGGTGAGAGGGATTACTTATCCTATCCTAGGTATTCCTTAAAGAGGTGGGGTTTCAGGTGTCTCCGGAAGGTGGTGATTGACTCCGCTGTCCTGGCGTCGTGAGGGAGTTTGTTCCACCATTGGGGGGCCAGAGCAGCGAACAGTTTTGACTGGGCTGAGCGGGAGCTGTACTTCCTCAGTGGTAGGGAGGCGAGCAGGCCAGAGGTGGATGAACGCAGTGCCCTTGTTTGGGTGTAGGGCCTGATCAGAGCCTGGAGGTACTGAGGTGCCGTTCCCCTCACAGCTCCGTAGGCAAGCACCATGGTCTTGTAGCGGATGCGGGCTTCAACTGGAAGCCAGTGGAGAGAACGGAGGAGCGGGGTGACGTGAGAGAACTTGGGAAGGTTGAACACCAGACGGGCTGCGGCGTTCTGGATGAGTTGAAGGGGTTTAATGGCACAGGCAGGGAGCCCAGCCAACAGCGAGTTGCAGTAATCCAGACGGGAGATGACAAGTGCCTGGATTAGGACCTGCGCCGCTTCCTGTGTGAGGCAGGGTCGTACTCTGCGGATGTTGTAGAGCATGAACCTACAGGAACGGGCCACTGCCTTGATGTTGGTTGAGAACGACAGGGTGTTGTCCAGGATCACACCAAGGTTCTTAGCGCTCTGGGAGGAGGACACAATGGAGTTGTCAACCGTGATGGCGAGATCATGGAACGGGCAGTCCTTCCCGGGAGGAAGAGCAGCTCCGTCTTGCCGAGGTTCAGCTTGAGGTGGTGATCCGTCATCCACACTGATATGTCTGCCAGACATGCAGAGATGCGATTCGCCACCTGGTCGTCAGAAGGGGGAAAGGAGAAGATTAGTTGTGTGTCGTCTGCATAGCAATGATAGGAGAGACCATGTGAGGTTATGACAGAGCCAAGTGACTTGGTGTATAGCGAGAATAGGAGAGGGCCTAGAACAGAGCCCTGGGGACACCAGTGGTGAGAGCGCGTGGTGAGGAGACAGATTCTCGCCACGCCACCTGGTAGGAGCGACCTGTCAGGTAGGACGCAATCCAAGCGTGAGCCGCGCCGGAGATGCCCAACTCTGAGAGGGTGGAGAGGAGGATCTGATGGTTCACAGTATCGAAGGCAGCCGATAGATCTAGAAGGATGAGAGCAGAGGAGAGAGAGTTAGCTTTAGCAGTGCGGAGCGCCTCCGTGATACAGAGGAGAGCAGTCTCAGTTGAATGACTAGTCTTGAAACCTGACTGATTTGGATCAAGAAGGTCATTCAGAGAGAGATAGCGGGAGAGCTGGCCAAGGACGGCACGTTCAAGAGTTTTGGAGAGAAAAGAAAGAAGGGATACTGGTCTGTAATTGTTGACATCGGAGGGATCGAGTGTAGGTTTTTTCAGAAGGGGTGCAACTCTCGCTCTCTTGAAGACGGAAGGGACGTAGCCAGCGGTCAGTGATGAGTTGATGAGCGGGGTGAGGTAAGGGAGGAGGTCTCCGGAAATGGTCTGGAGAAGAGGGGAGGGGATAGGGTCAAGCGGGCAGGTTGTTGGGCGGCCGGCCGTCACAAGACGCGAGATTTCATCTGGAGAGAGAGGGGAGAAAGAGGTCAGAGCACAGGGTAGGGCAGTGTGAGCAGAACCAGCGGTGTCGTTTGACTTAGCAAACGAGGATCGGATGTCGTCGACCTTCTTTTCAAAATGGTTGAGGAAGTCGTCTGCAGAGAGGGAGGAGGAAGGGGGGGGAGGAGGATTCAGGAGGGAGGAGAAGGTGGCAAAGAGCTTCCTAGGGTTAGAGGCAGATGCTTGGAATTTAGCGTGGTAGAAAGTGGCTTTAGCAGCAGAGACAGAGGAGGAAAATGTAGAGAGGAGGGAGTGAAAGGATGCCAGGTCCGCAGGGAGGCGAGTTTTCCTCCATTTCCGCTCGGCTGCCCGGAGCCCTGTTCTGTGAGCTCGCAATGAGTCATCGAGCCACGGAGCGGGAGGGGAGGACCGAGCCGGCCTGGAGGATAGGGGACATAGAGAGTCAAAGGATGCAGAGGGAGGAGAGGAGGGTTGAGGAGGCAGAATCAGGAGATAGGTTGGAGAAGGTTTGAGCGGAGAGAAGAGATGATAGGATGGAAGAGGAGAGAGTAGCGGGGGAGAGAGAGCGAAGGTTGGGACGGCGCGATACCATCCGAGTAGGGGCAGTGTGGGAGGTGTTGGATGAGAGCGAGAGGGAAAAGGATACAAGGTAGTGGTCGGAGACTTGGAGGGGAGTTGCAATGAGGTTAGTGGAAGAACAGCATCTAGTAAAGATGAGGTCGAGCGTATTGCCTGCCTTGTGAGTAGGGGGGGAGGGTGAGAGGGTGAGGTCAAAAGAGGAGAGGAGTGGAAAGAAGGAGGCAGAGAGGAATGAGTCAAAGGTAGACGTGGGGAGGTTAAAGTCGCCCAGAACTGTGAGAGGTGAGCCGTCCTCAGGAAAGGAGCTTATCAAGGCATCAAGCTCATTGATGAACTCTCCGAGGGAACCTGGAGGGCGATAAATGATAAGGATGTTAAGCTTGAAAGGGCTGGTAACTGTGACAGCATGGAATTCAAAGGAAGCGATAGACAGATGGGTAAGGGGAGAAAGAGAGAATGACCACTTGGGAGAGATGAGGATCCCGGTGACCAGAAGCTCTCGGGGTGTGTGAGAACACGTGGGCGGACGAAGAGAGAGCAGTAGGAGTAGCAGTGTTGTCTGTGGTGATCCATGTTTCCGTTAGTGCCAAGAAGTAGAGGGACTGGAGGGAGGCATAGGCTGAGATGAACTCTGCCTTGTTGACCGCAGATCGGCAATTCCAGAGGCTACCGGAGACCTGGAACTCCACGTGGGTCGTGCGCGCTGGGACCACCAGATTAGGGTGGCCGCGGCCACGCGGTGTGGAGCGTTTGTATGGTCTGTGCAGAGAGGAGAGAACAGGGATAAACAGACACATAGTTAACAGGCTACAGAAGAGGCTACGCTAATGCAAAGGAGATTGGAATGACAAGTGGACTACACGTCTCGAATGTTCAGAAAGTTAAGCTACGTAGCAAGAATCTTATTGACTAAAATGATTAAAATGATACAGTACTGCTGAAGTAGGCTAGCTGGCAGTGGGTGCGTTGTTGACACTACACTAATCAAGTCGTTCCGTTGAGTGTCTTTTTAGTTTCCTGAGGGGGAATAGGCTTCGTCGTGCCCTCTTCACGACTGTCTTGGTGTGTTTGGAACTTTCTAGTTTGTTGTTGATGTGGACACCAAGGAACTTGAAGCTCTCAACCTGCTCCTCTACAGCCCCGTCGATGAGAATGGGGGCATGCTCGGTCCTCCTTTCCCTGTAGTCCACACTCATCTCCGTAGTCTTGGTTACGTTGAGGGATAGGTTGTGTGGGTGCTTGGCTGCAGGAGGGACTGGTGCACTTAACAAAATAGGAAGGAACATTATCTTGATATATTGAAGCAGCATCTCAAAACATCAGACAGGAAGTTAAAGCTTCATCGCAAATGGGTCTTCCAAATAGACAATGACCCCAAGCATACTTCCAAAGTTGTGGCAAAATGGCTTAAGGAAAACAAAGGCAATGTATTGGAGTGGCTATCACAAAGCCCTGACCTTAATCCTATAGAAAATGTGTGGGCGGGAACTGAAAAAGCGTGTGCGAGCAAGGAGGCCTACAAACCTGACTCAGTTAAACCATCCCTGTCAGGAGGAATGGGCTAAAATTCACCCAACTTATTGTGGAAAGCTACCCAAAATGTTTTACCCAAGTTAAACAATTTAAAGGCAATGCTACCAAATATTAATGGAGTGTATGTAAACTTATGACCCACTGGGAATGTGATGAAATAAATAAAACCTTAGTAAATAACTCTACTATTATTCTGACATATCATATTCTTAAAATAAAGTGGTGATCCTAACTGAACTAAAACCGGGAATTTTTACTAGGATTAAATGTCAGGAATTGTGAAAAACTGAGTTTAAATGTATTTGACTAAGGTGTATGTAAACTTACGACTTCAACTGTATACAGTATATCACAAAAGTGAGTACACCCCTCACATTTTTGTAAATATTTGAGTATATCTTTTCATGTGACAATACTGAAGAAATGGCACATTGCTACAATGTAAAGTAGTGTGTGTACAGCTTGTATAACAGTGTAAATTTGCTGTCCCCTCAAAATAACTCAAAATAACACAGCCATTAATGTCTAAACCGCTGGCAACAAAAGTGAGTACACCCCTATGTAAAAATGTCCAATTTGGGCCCAAAGTGTCAATATTTTGTGTGGCCACCATCATTTTCCAGCACTGCCTTAACCCTCTTGGGCATTGAGTTCACCTGAGCTTCACAGGTTCCCACTGGAGTCCTCCTCCACTCCCCCATCAAATCAAATCAAATCAAATGTATTTATATAGCCCTTCGTACATCAGCTGATATCTGAAAGTGCTGTACAGAAACCCAGCCTAAAACCCCAAACCGCAAGCAATGCAGGTGTAGAAGCATGGTGGCTAGGAAAAACTCCCTAGAAAGGCCAAAACCTAGGAAGAAACCTAGAGAGGAACCAGGCTATGTGGGGTGGCCAGTCCTCTTCTGGCTGTGCCGGGTGGAGATTATAACAGAACATGGCCAAGATGTTCAAATGTTCATAAATGACCAGCATGGTCGTATAATAATAAGGCAGAACAGTTGAAACTGGAGCAGCAGCATGGTCAGGTGGACTGGGGACAGCAAGGAGTCATCATGTCAGGTAGTCCTGGGGCATGGTCCTAGGGCTCAGGTCCTCTGAGAGAGAGAAAGAAAGAGATCCATAGATGCCCCACAGATGCTCAATAGGGTTTAGATCTGGAGACATGCTTGGCCAGTCCATCACCTTTACCCTCAGCTTCTTTAGCAAGGCAGTGGTCATCTTGGAGGTGTGTTTGGGGTTGTTATCATGTTGGAATATTGCCCTGCGGCCCAGTCTCCGAAGGGAGGGGATCATGCTCTGCTGATCCTTTGTACTCCTCACCTGGTTGCCGCCACACACGCTTGACACCATCTGCACCAAATACGTTTCTTGGTCTCATCAGACCACAGGACATTGTTCCAATAATCCATGTCTTTAGTCTGCTTGTCTTCAAAAAACTGTTTGCGGGCTTTCTTGTGCATCATCTTTAGAAGAGGCTTCCTTCTGGGACGACAGCCATGCAGACCAATTTGATGCAGTGTACGACGTATGGTCTGAGCACTGACAGGCTGACCCCCCCCACCCCTTCAACCTCTGCAGCAATGCTGGCAGCACTCATACGTCTATTTCCCAAAGATAACCTCTGGATGTGACGCTGAGCACGTGCACTCAACTTCTTTGTTCTACCATGGCGAGGCCTGTGCTGAGTGGAACCTGGCCAGTTTAAACCGCTGTATGGTCTTGGCACCCGTGCTGCAGCTCAGTTTCAGGGTCTTGGCAATCTTCTTATAGCCCAGGCCATCTTTATGTAGAGCAACAATTATTTTTTTCAGATCCTCAGAGTTCTTTGCCATGAGGTTCCATGTTGAACTTCTAGTGACCAGTCAGTATGAGGGGGTGTGAGAGCGATGACACCAAATTTAACACATCTGCTCCCCATTCACACCTGAGACCTTGTAACACTCATGAGTCACAAGACACCGGGGAGGGAAAATGGCTAATTGGGCCCAATTTGGACATTTTCACTTAGGGTTGTACTCACTTTTGTTGCCAGCGGTTTAGACATTAATGGCTGTGTGTTGTTATTTTGAGGGGACAGTAAATTGACACTGTTATACAAGCTGTACACTCACTACTTTACATTGTAGCAAAGTGTCATTTCTTCAGTGTTGTCACATGAAAAGATATACTCAAATATTTACAAAAATGTGAGGGGTGGACTCACTTTTGTGATATACTGTATATGGTACACACAACTGGGAGCTTGTTTGTGGTAGTCACAATAAACATGGGACCTATTATCCATGATCAAATCTGTTTACCCAACATTTGCACAGACATAAGAAGAACCGCAAGGCTACTCTGGAGCTACTGATGAGGCTGAAGGATAACCGGGACCTTCAGAAGTTCCTACAGGATTCCCAGGAGGTCTGCTGCCCAACATGTCTTTCCCGGACCCAGATTAATCCTACTCCTGAACTAAAAAGCACTTTCAATAGAGATTCTCCATTGAAAGTGCTTATTATTCCAGGAATATGCTTAATCTGGACGTGAGAAATCGTTCATACAGTCTAACATTGGTATAAGTCTCGATACTATGAATGCATACATTGCCACGCTATGTATTAAATATAAACAGTGCATGTAAGTATAGTGACAGACTGTTTTCACAATCTAAGGCAGTCAAATACAATGACCCTCCTACCTCTGTGTGTGTGCAGCTGTCCCTGTGGATCAATGAGAAGATGCTCACGGCCCAGGACATGTCGTACGACGAGGCCAGGAACCTCCACAGCAAATGGCTCAAGCATCAGGCCTTCATGGCCGAGCTGCAGTCCAACAAGGAGTGGCTGGACAAAATTGAGAAGGTTAGCAAAACCAAAATAAGATTCACTCTGTCTTGATGATTTTGCATTGGGTATTAGATGAATGAACACAAGTTAATAACAAGTGCCTCCAATTACATGACATTAGCGTGATCAGTTATCTAGACTTTTAAGTAGTCTTAAGTGTATGTTGTCATTAAAATTACATTATTTTAAGAATAAAATACATATTTCATAAGTCCTTCTTTTGAGGGCCTAGTTTTAGCCTTATACAGTGGCCTGAAACTCATAGTTTACGGGCCACATCAGACCTGCAAGCCACATTATGCTGGCTTGCAAAGTGATGTGTAACTCCTATTGGAGTGGGGATATCCAACATTTAGAATTTGTATTCACCCGCAACCTGCATTCAGAATGACTTCCAGGGTTGGGAAGACTAAGGTATGAGACTACCTTAAACATCTAGAATTGAACAAAAATGTCAGTAACCGGTACAATAAGTCCAAGTAACAGATTTGAATAGTTTAGAAAATGTATGTTATTTATTTCTGAGTAGCATACATTTAATTAATCAATGTACATGCAAAAAATTGATATTGAAACAAACAATTTTAAAAAATTGACCTGCAGTAGAGCATGCTGGGAAATATGATAATGTTAACTGTGGGTTTTTTTCAACTCCTGTAAAATAACCCCACTGTTGGTGTTAATAACCACACTGAGTGTTAATTTAACTCTTTACAGTGTCAACACTAAAAATGTTACACTGAAAAATAAACACTGGCCAATTTTCTGTGTGCTATGAAAGGGACACATCTGCAGGCTTCATTATGTTTCAAGAACCTTTCAGAATTCCGAAGAACCATAGATGCCACATCAAGAACCCCACACTTACTGTCACAATTTCCTTTAGCATTACTTTATGTAAAATATTCAACTCACGTCTTATTAGGTACACCACCCCATTCATGAAAATGGATAGCTTGCATAGCGAAAATAGCTAGTTAATGAGAGAGGTCAAAGGAGAATGGCCAGAATTGTGCAAGCTAACAGTTGGGGCACAAACAGACATAACGGCGCAGTACAACAGTGGTGTGCAGAACGGCATCTCGGAACTCACAACTCGTTGATCCTTGTCATGGATGGGCTACTGAAGCAGACGACCACACCGGGTTCCACTCCTATCAGCTAAAAACAAGACGAAGTGGCTCCAGTGGGCACGAGATGACCAACACTGTACAATTGAGGAGTGGAAGAACATCGCTTGGAATATGACAGTGAGTTCAGTTCGCTTGAGTGGCCGGAACGGGCTGTTCGCAGCATGAATGTACCGCCGTCCAATCTGCAGCAACTGCGTGATGTCAGCATGGACCAACATCCCTGTGGAATGTTTCCGACACCTTATTGAATGCCCTGAAGAATTCAGGCTGTTCCGGAGGCAAAGGGGGATCTAACCCGGTACTAGATGGGTGTACCTAATAAACTGTCTATTGAGTGTATGTACCCACTACAGCTCCCCAACTGATTATGACTACCCTATACTCACTAACTGCCATATTATACCCACTCCAAAACTCATGGGGTTACCCCACCATAACTAACTGACTGTACCTGCCCACCGCACTAAATGTTCTTCACGACCATAAAATGTGTTTCAACAACTGCAGAAACACAAAGATTATCCATAAACTTGACCTTTTCTATTTCATACTGTGTATTTTGTTACTGTAAGGCATGGCAGCACCACATCACTAGGTCAAATTCCTGGTACTTGTAAAACTACTTGGGAAATAAAGGTGACTCTAAGTCTTTCCTCTCCAGGATGGGATGCAGCTGGTGTTAGAGAAGCCTGAGACAGAGTCGGTGGTCAAGGAGAAGCTCTCAGCCCTCCAGAAGATGTGGGAAGTGTTGGAGTCTACCACCCAGACCAAAGCCCAGTGCCTGTTTGACGCCAACAAGACCGAGCTGTTCACACAGAGCTGTGCTGACTTGGACAAGTGGCTGGGTGGCCTGGAGGGACAGATTCAATCTGATGACTATGGCAAAGACCTGACCAGCGTCAATATCCTGCTCAAAAAGCAGCAGGTACTGTACATGGTGGAGCATGTGTCGTTGTAATCAAATTGATAAATCATGTTGGCGTTAATCAAATAATAATGCAACATATTAATACTAATAATAATTTAAATAAGTTGGCTTTAATTGTTTTTTAGCAATAAAAAAATGTATGGCATCAATTGGTCTGATCTGAAAATCTTTGATAAGAAACCATGGATGTTGACTTAGTGGCCTGGGCCCCGCCAGGAACATCATCTAGGGGAAACATAGTGTTCAAAATGTTCTCCTCCCTCTCCCTGGTGGCCCCTAGATATTGGAGAACCAGGTGGAGGTCCGTCAGAGGGAAGTGGTGGAGCTGCAGAGCCAGGCACTGGTCCTCAGCCAGGAAGGGAATGTCACAGAGGAGGTGGATGGCCAGAGACAGATGGTGGAGCACAAGTTCAAAGAGCTGCTCGACCCGCTGAGGAAGAGAAAGAACTTCCTGGTGGCCTCCCGTGAGATCCACCAGTTCAACCGCGACGTGGAGGATGAGATAGTGAGTTGATAGTTGATTGAGCTGCCTCCTGGGGGTGTACTGTGTGTGTTTGTTTGTTTGTTTGTTTTTGGTTTGCCGATAGTAAAACAAGCAAAATTCAGACAAGTGGAGACCTTTTGGTTTTCAGGGGAAATGTAAAGAGAGCCTGTGACGCAACTTTGGGACGTTAACAAGGCGACACTCCATCTTAACTCCTCCACATTTACTGGATTGGTTGAACGGTACAGAAGGGAATCTCCCTCAACATTTGTCTTTGTTCTCGTCAAGACCAGTATGTAGGGCAGTTTAAGTTTAAGGCATTTATTTTAGGTTAGGTTAGGGAAAATAGGATTTTGAATGGGAATCAATTGTTTGGTCTCCACAAGGATAGTAAAACAAGCGTTTGTGTGTGCGCATGCATGCACATGTTCCACTGAGGCTTTATTTGTTCTGGTATTTTCATTCAATGCACTTAATAATCTATTTGGATTGTCCATTTTAGCTTTGGGTCGAAGAGAGGATGCCAATTGCAACCTCCACAGAGCATGGTCACAACCTACAGACCGTTCAACTGCTTATCAAGAAAAATCAGGTATGTGTATTTTTCTCATGTACTGAACATGTCTGTCATGCCCTGACCATAGCTTTTTTAAAATTCTCTATTTTGGTTAGGTTGGGGTGTCACTAGGGTGGGTAATCTAGGTTGTTCATTTCTATGTTGACCTGATATGGTTCGCAATCAGAGGCAGCTGTTTATTGTTGTCTCTGATTGGGGATAATATTTAGGCAGCCATTTCCCCACTGTGTTTTGGTGGGATCTTGTTTATGTGTAGTTGCCTGTGAGCACTTCATTGACCTCACATTTAGTTTGTTCTTTAATAAATATGTGGAACCCATATCACGCTGCGCTTTGGTCTGAATGTTATTACGACGATCGTGACAATGTCACTTTACAAGGAAGTCACACTTAGGCCCAAAATAAGCACCATTCTATTGTTGTGAATATGTTTATGCACTTATTTATAAGCAAAATTATAATTGCTAGTGTCCGTGTTTAGGACCGTGTTGTTCATGAAATTTTGTCAGTCAGTGATTGTCAAGCAAATAACTGCTGTTCTCACTGGTAATTGCCTGGTAATTAGCATAAACACGTTTAGCATCTCCTGGCTTCCAGGCATACCCTACAAGCCACTGATGCAGACCTTTGGAACATCTACATTTTAAAACGTCTAATAAATCAATTTAATATAAATCCATTATGTATTTTAGACATGACTAAAGAAACATGATATAAAGAAAATGTAGTATATTTCAGAAGAACAGAATAGCATACTCTGTTGTCCTTATGTTAGGCCCTGATATGGCTATGCCATATGGCTGTGGGCTACACTAGTTAATTTAGCAGACATGATTTACCGTAATTGCTGGACTATTAAGCGCACCTGAATATAAACCGCACCCACTGAATTATAAAAAAATATGTATTTTGTACATAAATAAGCCGCACATGTCTATAAGCCGCAGGTGCCTACCGGTACATTGAAACAAATGAACTTTACACAGCCTTTAAACGAAACACGGCTTGTAACAAAAATAAATAGGCTTTAACGAAACACGGCTTGTAACAAAAATTAAAACAGTAGCCTACCAAGAAAGTCATTGGTCACCATCTTCCTCCTCCTGTGCACTGAAACCACTGAAGTCATCTCCTCCTGTGTCGGTGTTGAATAGCCTCAGAATTGCTTCATCTGATGTTGGATCATTTTCATTGTCGCTCTCGTCACTTTCACCCGGAGGCAAATACCCCGCTGAGCTCATGCTGCCCCTTCAACACGCAGCAGTCCAACCATTCGAAACCCGTTGATGATAGTGGATTTTTTGACAATGCTCCACGCTGTCAGGACCCACTGGCAGACTTGACCATAAGATGCTCTGCGCCTGCGGCCCGTTTTAGTGAAGGATTTCTCCCCACTTGTCATCCAAGCCTCCCACTGAACAAGGAGCACCACCTTAAATGCACGATTTACACTGATGTCGAGTGGCTGCAAATACTTTTCTTCCCTCTGAAAGCTTTTGTTGTCTTTCTGCACTGAGTCAGTTCCTCACGCTGCTGTTTCCAACGTCTTATCATCGACTCATTAAGGCCAAGCTCCCATGCAGCAGCTCTATTTCCTTTTCCAACAGCCAGATTTATCGCCTTCAACTTGAAAGCTGCATCATATGCATTTCTCCGTGTCTTTGCCATGATGAGGGTGACAAAATTACTACCGTAAATCAGAATGATGGGAAGTTTGAGCGCGCTCGATTTACGTCACATTATGTGACGGTGCTCAGTTTTTTTGGCGGCATGAATCTTGTGAAAGCGGGAAACATCCATAAATTAGCCGCGTCATTGTATAAACCGCGAGGTTCAAAGTGTGGGAATAAAGTAGCGGCTTATAGTCCAGCAATTACGGTACTTCAAATTCCGTGACATTATTTTACAGTATGAGGAATACAATTGAAAAAGTAGCAGTTGTGCCCTTGGGCTGAATATAATAGGCAATTTATAATTCCATTCTCCCAGCTGTCGTGCTCTGTAGCACCTCTCACTCACATGGGTCTCTCAGATGTAGCCAATGCCCATCACGTGATTGGGTCTTTCTCAGGCAAGAAGTAGGCTACAAGTGAATGAAGACAGACACATCGGTGACACAACTGCGAATTCCGAGGCGCATATTGAATATGTCCACATTTAGCCTGCTTTTTGTCAGCCAACAAGATGAGTAGGCTTAACGAATAGCAAAAGCATAAGCCTATGTGAATCTACTATCCCCCATACTACAAAAGTTGACCTATTCTATTGGTCAACTTGTCCTTCTGTGCAATAAAGAAATATTCCAAACATACTCTGGGAGAGATGTGGGATACCGATAGATCCCAACCTAATACAGCCACTCGCATCAACAAAACGTTTAAAAGCAATGAGGCTGATCGTTTTGGTGATAAGGTGGCTGGATAGAGCCTGCCTAGATCTGTTATCCTATTCCCACCAAGATATTTAAGCAAATATATTGAATGATATCCTACATAGCAAAGAGTATCACTGTCTTATTGAGTTTTAATTGAAATATAGGGTAGATAGATTGGCGTCTTCTCCAGGGGGTGTACAGTACAGAAATAGGGCTCCTGCCCTTTGAGCCATTCAGGCATAGCTTACTTACTTACTTGAAGTGTATCTACTGTATTGTGCTCTTGGTTTTGTGTATCTAGTATGTTAATGTATTGCTGACATTACAAAATTAATTTCCATGGAAATGTGCAATAAAAGTATTGTGTCCCCTTCTCAGACCTTGCAGAAGGAGATCCAGGGACACCAGCCCCGCTTCGACGACATTTTCGAGCGGAGCGAGAGCCTGCTGATGGAGGACAGCCTTGCCGTGGAGGCCATCCGCCAGCGCCTGGCCGACCTGCAACAGCTGTGGGGTCTGATGATTGAGGAGACAGAGAAGCGTCACGCCCGACTGGAGCAGTCCCACAACGCCCAGAAGTACTACTTTGATGCCGCCGAGGCAGAGGCCTGGATGAGCGAGCAGGAGTTGTACATGATGTCTGAGGACAAAGCCAAGGTACTAGGGTGTTATTGACAGTGATTTGGTGCTGTACAAATGTGTGTGTGTGTGTGTGTGTGTGTGTGTGTGTGTGTGTGTGTGTGTGTGTGTGTGTGTGTGTGTGTGTGTGTGTGTGTGTGTGTGTGTGTGTGTGTGTGTGTGTGTGTGTGTGTGTGTGTGTGTGTGTGTGTGTGTGTGTGTGTGTGTGTGTGTGTATTGATAATGTTGCTACTAACTTAGAATTCCCAAAGCGCTAAAAACAAGTGTATTTCCCTCTTAGGATGAGCAGAGCTCTGTAGCCATGCTGAAGAAGCACCAGATTGTGGAACAATCTGTGGAGGACTACGCTGAGACAGTCCATCAGCTCTCCAAGACCAGCAGAGGCCTGACAGCTGCAGGACATACAGAGAGGTCAGTGAAAGAGCCCAGAGTGAAGCCATTGAAGTAGAATGTCACTTATTATTGCCACCCGTCAAGGAACGTTGACTTGAATATGAATGTCCGATCTAGAAAAAGTATTTCTATGAGTGGAGTATTCAGTAGACCAGAGTGTGGTGTGTATGCATATTTTTGTTTCATCTGAACCCTAACAGACCTGATTTCACGAAACGAAAGCCTTGATTGCAGACCATGACTAGTTTATTAGTTTGATCAGGGGTGTTAGTATTGGGCTGGAACAAGAATATGCTTTTTTGCAAAAACAAAAAAGATTACTCTTGTTAAACCCATCCACTGATCATTGAAGTCTTGATTTCTGTTTGTGTGGGCAGTGAGAGGATAGGCATGCGTCAGTCTCAGGTGGACAAGCTCTATGCCGGCATGAAGGACCTGACTGAGGAGAGGCGGGGCAAACTGGATGAGAGGTTCCGCCTGTTCCAGCTCAACCGCGAGGTCGACGACTTGGAGCAGTGGATTGCCGAGCGGGAGGTGGTGGCTGGATCTCACGAGCTGGGACAGGACTACGAGCATGTCACTGTAAGCTACGTCACCTGACTTCAAACCCTACCCTTTCACTCCTGGTGCTGTCAGGGAGGAAAACACAGTCTATATTCCAGACCATCTGCAAAGCAGCACATTGCACAATGTATGATTGTATTAAAGTACCAATAATTGAATGCTGCATTGCAGTTGGGTATCATATTGATATGGTTGACACTTATCCAGGTGTTGTGTGCTTTGGTGTGTGACTGCTTTGCAAACAGTCTGTAACACGGCCATAGACTGATTTCAGTACTGCCCATTTGATACCACCATTACCTTTTAGTAGGTAGTACAGGGCAGTACAATATATATTTGTGTTAAAGGTCCTCATTCTCCTCCTCTCAATCCATCTATCCATCCACAGATGCTCCAGGAGCGCTTCCGGGAGTTTTCCCGTGACACAGGCAACATCGGCCAGGAGCGTGTGGATGCCGTCAACCGCCTGTCCGACGAACTGATTAATGCGGGCCACGCAGATGCCGCCACGGTGGCTGAGTGGAAGGACGGCCTCAACGAGGCCTGGGCTGACCTGCTGGAGCTCATCGACACGCGCACACAGATCCTGGCTGCCTCTTACGAGCTACACAAGTTCTACCACGACGCCAAGGAGATCCTGGGCCGCATTCAGGACAAACACAAGAAGCTTCCCGAGGAGGTGGGACGTGACCAGAACACGGTGGAGACACTGCAGCGGATGCACACCACCTTCGAGCACGACATCCAGGCCCTGGGAACACAGGTAGATATAGCTAATATCTCCCTGTAGCTCACTTCACCAAATCACTGCACTGCGGAAAATGAAATCTCATGTTATTATTAGTGGTGGGCACCAATATCGATCATTCAATGTAATATTGATATTGATAACCTACACTATTATACAAAAGAGGAAACATGACTGTTCTTGCAGACACAAAACCCTCTCACAGGCTCTCAACTTAGCATTCTGAAAGCATTCAGACCCCTTGACTTGTTCCACATTTGTTACGTTTCAGCCTTATTCTAAAATGGATGAAATAGTTTTTTCCCCTCATCAATCTACACACAACGCCCCATAATGACAAAGCAAAAACAGGTTTTTAGAAAATAGAAATGACATTTATATAAGTATTCAGACCCTTGACTCAGTCCTTTGTTGAAGTGTCTTTGGCAGCGATTACAGCCTCGAGTCTTCCTGGCTATGACGCTGCAGGCTCGGCACACCTGTATTTAGGGTGTTTCTCCAATTCTTCTCTGCAAATCCTCTCAAGCTGTCAGGTTGGATGGGGAGCATTACTGCACAGCTATTTTCAGGTCTCTCCAGAGATGTTCGGGTTCAAGTCCGGGCTCTGGCTGGACCACTCAAAGGACATTCAGAGACTTGTCCCGAAGCCACTCCTGCGTTGTCTTAGTTGTGTGCATAGGGTTATTGTCCTGTTGGAAGGTGAACCTTCGCCCAGTCTGAACTCTCTGGAACAGGTTTTCATCAAGTATCTCTCTGTACTTTGCTCCGTTCAGCGTTCCCTTGATCCTGACAAGTCTCCCAGTCCCTGCCACTGAAAGACATCCCCAACAGCATGATGCTGCCACCACCATGCTTCACTGTAGGGATGGTGCCAGGTTTCCTCCAGACATGACACTTGGCATTCAGGCAAAAGAGTTCAATCTTGTTTTCATCAGATCAGAGAATATTGTTTCTCATGTTCTGGGAGTCTTTAGGTGCCTTTTGGCAAACTCCAAACGGGCTGTCATGTTCCTTTTACTGAGTGACTTCCGTCTGGCCACTCTACCATAAAGGCGTGATTGGTGGAGTGCTGCAGAGATGGTTGTCCTTCTGGAATCTCTCCTATCTCCATAGAGGAACTCTGGAGCTCTGTCAGAGTGACCATCGAGTTCTTGATCACCTCCCTGACCAAGGCTCTTCTCCCCCGATCGCTCAGTTTGGCCGGGCGGCCAGCTCTAGGAAGAGTCTTGGTGGTTATAAACTTTTCCATTTAAGAATGATGGAGGCCACTGTGTTCAATGCTACAGACATTTTTTGGTACCCTTCCCCAGATCTGTGCCTCGAGACAATCCTGTCTTGGAGCTCTAAGAAAAATGTGTTTGATCTCATGGCTTGGTTTTTGCTCTGACATGCACTGTCAACTGTGGGACCTTATAAAGACAGTTGTGTGCCTTTCCAAATCATGTCCCATCAATTGAATTTACCACAGGTGGATTCCAATCAAGTTATAGAAACATTTCAAGGATGATCAATGGAAACAGGGTGCACCTGAGCTCAATTTTGAGTCTCATAGCAAAGGGTCTGAATACTTATGTAAATAAAGTGTTTCTGCTTTTTGTTTTTAATCAACTTGCAAGCATTTCTAGAAACCTGTTTTTGCTTTGTCATTATCAGGTATTGTGTGTAGAATGATGAGGTAAATGTATTGAATCCATTTTAGAATAAGACTGTAACGAAATTTGGAAAAAGTCAAGGGGTCTGAATTAGAGGTCGTCCGATTAATCGGAATGGCCGAATAATTAGGGCCGATTTCAAGTTTTCATTACAATCGAAAATCGGTATTTTTGGGCGCCGCCAATTTGCAGATTTTTAAAATTAAAAAATATATATTAATTTTTTATACCTTTTTTTAACTAGGCAAGTCAGTTAGTCAGTGGGTTAACTGCCTCGTTCAGGGGCAGAATTACATATTTTCACCTTGTCAGCTCGGGGGACCCAATCTTGCAACTTTACAGTTAACTAGTAACTAGGTCGCAATAACGACCTGCCTCTCTCGTTGTGGAGACTGCCTGTTACGCGAATGCAGTAAGGCCAAGGTAAGTTGCTAGCTAGCATTAAACTTATCTTATAAAAACAATCAATCATAATCACTAGTTAACTACACATGGTTGATGATATTACCAGACATTATCTAGCGTGTCCTATAACCTATAATCTGACTGAGCATACAAGTATCTAAGTATCTGATTACGCGCCTGCTTCTGCCTACCAACGCTCAAACATTCATTCAAACAGCACTTTCGAGTGTTTTGCCAGCAGCTCTTCGTTGTACATCAATAAAATATATATATATATATTTTTTTTAAATCTGACGATTAATCGGTATCGGCTTTTTTGGTCCTCCAATAATCGGTATCGGTATCAGCGTTGAAAAATCACAATCGGTCGACCTCTAGTCTGAATACTTTCAGAATGCACTGTACTTAACTGCCTGCTGATGGGTCACCAACTGGCTTCCCATTGTATTCAAACTGGCCCCCAGATGGCAATCCCAATAGGCAATAAGAAAGCAGTTGTCTGAGCTTCACAAAGCCATGGAAATGAACAGAAAATGAAACAATCACACAATGTTATTCATAAAACTGCTATGGTATCGGTTATTTAATTTTTTTACCAATATCAATATAGATTTTCCATATTGGGTGCACATCACTAGTAATTATTAACCTGTTAATTACATATAGCCTGTCATTTCATGTAAATACCAGGCAGCAAAAGGTAGTATAATTGTAGAATAAAATGCATTAAAGCGACTTGTGTTTGGACCTTCAGGTGAGACAGCTGCAGGAGGATGCCGTCCGCCTCCAGTCAGCTTACGCCGGCGACAAGGCAGACGACATCCAGCGGAGGGAGAGCGAGGTGCTGGAGGCCTGGAATACCCTGCTGGAGTCCTGCGATGTCCGCAGAGGCCGCCTCCTGGACACGGGTGACAAATTTCACTTCTTCAGCATGGTGCGCGATCTCATGCTGTGGATGGAGGACGTCATCCGTCTCATCGAAGCCCAGGAGAATCCAAGGTAAATGATTATTGTACTTAGCTAGGTGGGGGTCAGTTCCATTTCAATTCAGTCAATTCAGGAGGTAAACTGAAATTCCTATTCCAATCTTAGGTTTGTATACGGATATCCTGATGTGTGTGTGTGTATGCTCCTGTGTGTGTGTGTGTATGCTCCTGTGTGTGTGTGTGCTCCTGTGTGTGTGTGTGCTCCTGTGTGTGTGTGCCTGTCTGTGTGTGTGCGCGCCTGTCTGCGTGCATGCATATTTTTCTTTCTCTGCACAGGGACGTGTCCTCTGTGGAGTTGTTGATGAACAACCACCAGGGTATCAAGGCTGAGATCGACACCCGCAATGACAGCTTCACCGCCTGCATTGAGTTGGGCAAGTCTCTGCTAGCCAGAAAGCACTATGCATCAGAGGAGGTACGTTTAATTGCCAAACCAATGCTATGCTACTGCAGGGCAACCCATGAGCCATTTGAGGACCACTGCTCTTTCTCAATTAAATGGTCCATTTGGGTAAATTAATTTGACAGCCCTATGTTACTGGGTCGTTTCACCACTTTGGTGCCTTTTGAGATGTGTAACTTGGTGAAAATAAATGTTTGATTTCACCTAATTTTAACATTCTGTCATAAAGAGTACATGTTCAACTTAATACAAAAAACATATTTTTACATCTCAAGAGGTTAAATGAAAAAAAACTACAACAGTAAGTGTCTATTAACTGCCAAATAAAGTAACAGTGTTGACCAGAACAGGGTTGACTATTTCGTCTTAAATCAGCCATAAATCCCTTGTGATGGGGGAAATCAAAGCTTGTTATATGCAACAGGGAGGTGCAATTGAATGCAAGTTTCATAAAAAATATTTAACATGGTTGACATGTTATGGTCCACCCACTCAGATTACCACCACAAAACACCAGAAAATGCCCAAAAAGAGTAGATCCATCTCACCTGCTTTTTACAGTATGATTTAGATGTTCAATGTTTCTTTTGTTTTGTATTTTTTTAAGGAATAGTTTCGCCATATTAAAACGAGAGTTCAGTTCACATAACAAGGTTGACCTTCAAATGAGGGACAGGTTGTGTTGTTTTTTACCTTTTAAAAGGAATCACTAATCATATTAAATAAATAATCATCTTCAGAAATGGCTTTGTCAATAAAACAAATAACTGGGGATTTACAATGATGGTGAAAACCTGGAGAAATGTTGGAGTGAAGTGGGTTCCTGGAAGTCACAGAGGGTGCAGTGAGGGACGTCAACGTTTTTGAATCTTCGCACTTTAGCGTGTCTTTATTGATATAAAAATCGGATTTATTAAAGGGCACCATTTCTTAAAATATCAAAGCAAAGACACTCATTTTGTGGAATGACCATACTGCATCGTAGCCTCTTCAGGTTTTAGTGTATTGCATTGTTTGTATGTGATGATACCGAATGTTAAAATATAATAATTTGCTGCCCTGTCCTCTGTTTAGATCAAAGATAAATTACTACAGCTGATGGACAAGAGGAAAGACATGATTGACAAGTGGGAGGACCGACGGGAGTGGTTAAGACTGAGTAAGGATTTTTGTTCATACTTTCCCACATGCTATTGGATGGAATCTTGTCACTAGTTGGGCATATCCCGCCCTATTGGGCACCAAACTGATTCAATGAACGTTGTTTCAACGTAATTTGTCAATGTATTATGACATGCAATTAATTATATGTATTAACCCTAGATGACTGACAGGGCACTGTTTTGAAGCCACCAAGCAGCCATTTTGGTACTCTTCCTCCCTCCATTTCAAAAAATTATTTTGGAAGCTATATAAATCAAAATGTGTATGTCTATATTCATTTTTGACAAGTCTATTCTATTACAGACACCTTATGCTTACTTAAAAAATATATTTTCTGAACTGAACATGAAAAAAAAAATATATATATATATATATATATAAATATATGACTTAAAAAAACATTTTTGGAGTAGAGTACTAATGTTACTGTCCCCATAAAAGACATACTTAAATACATGTAATTTTGTCCTAAAACCAATCCAGGGTTTATACACATCCATTGCATGGAATCTATGTATAAAATACCTAGTGGCCGGGGAATTTAATGCGGGGAAACTTAAATCAGTTTTACCTCATTTCTATCAGCATGTTAAATGTGCAACCAGAGGGAAAAAAATTCTAGACCACCTTTTCTCCACACACGTTTACAAAGCTCTCCCTCGCCCTCTATTTGGCAAATCTGACCATAATGCTGTCCTCCTGATTCCTGCTTACAAGCAACAATTAAAGCAGAAAGCACCAGTGACTAGGTCTTCAGATGAAGCAGATGTTTTCCCTGTTGACGTTCTTCTCTTTGCTCTGCATGGTCTAGTTTTGGAAGTTCACCAGTTTGGGAGGGATGCAGGGGTGGCAGAGGCGTGGCTGCTGGGACAGGAACCATACCTCTTTGGCCCGGAGTTGGGGCAGAGCGTGGACGAAGTGGAGAAACTGATCAAGAGGCACGAGGCTTTTGAGAAGTCGGCCGCTACTTGGGAGGAGCGCTTCTCAGCACTGGAGAGGTTGACTACGGTGAGTGTTTTGACAGTTTGCAATTTTTCTGTGACGTGTCATGAATGTTTATGATAAAATGATTCTTAGACATTAGTCTTACTCATAGACAGTTACTTTTTCAGTTCTATTCCAGTGGGCATTTGTAATGTTCATAAAACATTGTTTAGTGAACAGCTATCTTGTGCTAGTCAATTATTTAAGTTCACATACTAACATTGACACCTAGTGTTAACTGCATGTCATTACAGTATTTACCCAATATTTCATGACAAATTTGATAGTAGTAATATAATATAAGTTCAAAGAATTCAACATAATTGGTACAATGTTTTGCATGTTCCAATGAATCCCAAAGAAACTACAATGTAGTCATTAGGTAATTAAATTTGCTACCATTTTTCACATCTTTAAGTCCCAGGTCAATAGCCAACTTTAAAATTGAAGTGTAACCCATCACTTTTTTGAAGGTGGCATTGCCAAATTTACTCAGATGAAGGTGGTAAAATGAGACTGAGGTTCCGTTGTGTCTTGTTCTTCCAGTTGGAGTTATTGGAAGTGAGAAGACAGCAAGAGGAAGAAGAGAGAATGCGAAAACCCCCTTCGCCGGAGCCTTTACCGGCGCAGGACTCACCACGGCAGAGGTAAGTGTAGCAGGAAGTTGCTTATCTTGTTTATTGTTTATCTTTACAACAGGAGTATAGCTTACCTGGCTGGCATGAAAATGAAGAAAGGGAAAAGCGTCCTCCGTTCGTTATTTAAGTGCATAAATGACTTGTATTTTTTCCCACTGCCCCTGTTTCGAGACAGGTGCATGATAATGGTAATTTCTATATTAAATAAAAATCACACATACATTATTTAGTACAGTTGAAGTCGGAAGTTTTACATACACCTTAGCCAAATACATTTAAACTCAGTTTTTCACAATTCCTGTCATTTAATCCTAGGAGAAATTCCCTGTCTTAGGTCAGTTAGGATCACCACTTTATTTTAAGAATCTGAAATGTCAGAATAATAGAAGAGATAATTCAGCTTTTAGTTATTTAATCACATTCCCAGTGGGTCAGTTTACATACACTCAATTAGTATTTGGTAGCATTGCCTTTAAATTGTTTGTAGGCCTCCTTGCTCTCACACGCTTTTTCAGTTCTGCCCACAAATTCTCGAAAGGATTGAGTTCAGGGCTTTGTGATGGCCACTCCAATACCTTGATTTTGTTGTCCTTAACACTATTTCAGGCTAGGGTCTATTTTTCTCCACTTCCTGTCTGACTGACGTGCACAAAGTAAACTGCCTGTTACTCAGGCCCAGAAGCCAGGATATGCATATAATTGGTACCAGTGGATATAAAACACTTTGAATTTTGTAGAAATGTTATAATAATGTATGAGACTATAACACAATAAATATGGGAGGTGAAAATGCAAAGAAAAATCAACCAGATTATTATTATTATTTTTTTTTTAGAGAGCTCATGCTCTTACAATGGAAAGTACATTTACATTTAAGTCATTTAGCAGACGCTCTTATCCAGAGCGACTTACAAATTGGTGCATTCACCTTATGACATCCAGAGTATGTGGGCATATCCAAATTCAGCTCCCAGATTGCAATTACTATGGCTTCCACGAGATGTCAACAGTCTTTGTTCAGGGTTTTTGTTGTTCTTGTTTCTTCCCAAACAAGGAAGAAGTACGAGTTTTAGTACTGGGACTCAGAGTTGGAAATCAGTCTGTGCGTGCATGACGAAGAGGACGCGCATCTACTAATATCGTTTTCCTATTGAACATACTTCTTTCCGTATGAAATATTATAGTTTAATTACATTTTAGGGTACCTGAGAATGTATTTTGACCTGTTTTAACAAAGTTTAGCGGAAGATTTTTGGATTCCTTTCTCTGCTTGTTGAACGAGTGGATTACTCGAATCGATGGCGCCAACTAAACAGACTTTTTGGGATATAAAGAAGGATTTTATCTAACAAAACGACACTACATTTTGTAGCTGGGACCATTTGGATTGCAAATCAGAGGAAGATTTAATATTTAATCGCTATTTGTGATTTTATGAAGCCTGTGCCGGTGGAACAATATGTTGATGTGGGGCGCCATCCTCAAACAATCACATGGCATGCTTTCGCTGTAAAGCCTATTGTAAATCTGACAGTACAGTTAGATTACAAGAACTTAAGCTTTTAACTGATATAAGATACTGGTATGTATATAAATGTTTAATATCCATAATTCATATGATTATTTAATTGAATTGCGCGCCCTCCAATTTCACCGGAAGTTGTCGACAGGTGTCCCGCTAGCCACAACTTTGGAAGTATGCTTGGGGTCATTGTCCATTTGGAAGACACATTTGCGACCAAGCTTTAATTTCCTGACTGATTGTTGCTTCAATATATCCACATTTTCCTCCGTCATGATGCCATCTATTTTGTGAAGTGCACCAGTTCCTCCTGCAGGAAAGCACCCCCACAACATGATGCTGCCACCCCCGTGCTTCACGGTTAGGATGGTGTTCTTCGGATTGCAAGCCCTCCCTCTTTTCCCTTCAAACATAACGATGGTCATTATGATCAAAACAGTTCTATTTTTGTTTCATCAGACCAGAAGAACATTTCTCCAAAAAGTACAATCTTTTTTCCCCATGTGCAGTTGCAAACCGTACTCTATAGATACTTTTGTACCTGTTTCTTCCAGCATCTTCACAAGGTCCTTTGCTGATGATTTGTACATTTTGCACCCAAGTACATTCATCTCTAGGAGGCAGAGCGCGTCTCCTCCTGAGCTGTATGACGGTTGCGTGGTCCCATGGTGTTTATACTTGCATACTGTTTGTACAGATGAACGTGGTACCTTCAGGCATTTGGAAATTGCTCCCAAGGATGAACCAGACTTGTGGAGGTCTACAATTTTTTTTGTCTGAGGTCTTTGCTGATTTCTTTTGATTTTCACATGATGTAAAGCAAAGAGGCACTGAGTTTGAAGGTAGGCCTGGAAATACATCCACAGGTACACCTCCAATTTCTTATATTTTTATTTCACCTTTATTTAACCAGGTAGGCTAGTTGAGAAAAGTTCTAATTTACAACTGCGACATGGCCAAGATAAAGCAAAGCAGTTCAACATATACAACAACACAGAGTTACACATGGAATAAACAAACATACAGTCAATAATACAGTAGGGAAAAAAAGAAGTGTGTATATATACAGTGTGCAAATAGGTAAGATAAGGGAGGTAAAGGCAATAAAATAGGCCATAGTGGCGAGGTAATTACAATATAGCAATTAAAACACTGGAGTGGTAGATGTGCAGAAGATAAATGTGCAAGTAGAGATACTGGGGTGCAAAGGAGCTAAATAAATAAATACAGTATGGGGATGAGGTAGTTGGATGGGCTATTTACAGATGGGCTATGTACAGGTGAAATGATCTGTGAGCTGCTCTGACAGCTGGTGCTTGAAGTTATTGAGGTAGATATGAGTCTCCAGCTTCAGCGATGTTTGCAGTTCGTTCCAGTCATTGGCAGCAGAACTGGAAGGAAAGGCGGCCAAAGGAAGAATTGGCTTTGGGGGTGACCAGTGAAATATACCTGCTGGAGCATGTGCTGCATTGTGCCCTTCTCCCTGAGTGCTGCATTATGCCCTTCTCCCTGAGTGCTGCGTTGTGCCCTTCTCCCTGAGTGCTG
Source organism: Oncorhynchus gorbuscha (assembly GCF_021184085.1). Lineage (NCBI taxonomy): Eukaryota > Metazoa > Chordata > Actinopteri > Salmoniformes > Salmonidae > Oncorhynchus > Oncorhynchus gorbuscha. Next base: position 16,542,560 of record NC_060198.1, read on the forward strand.
CGTTGTGCCCTTCTCCCTGAGTGCTGCGTTGTGCCCTTCTCCCTGAGTGCTGCGTTGTGCCCTTCTCCCTGAGTGCTGCGTTGTGCCCTTCTCCCTGAGTGCTGCGTTGTGCCCTTCTCCCTGAGTGCTGCGTTGTGCCCTTCTCCCTGAGTGCTGCGTTGTGCCCTTCTCCCTGAGTGCTGCGTTGTGCCCTTCTCCCTGAGTGCTGCGTTGTGCCCTTCTCCCTGAGTGCTGCGTTGTGCCCTTCTCCCTGAGTGCCGCCCTTCTCCCTGAGTGCTGCCCTTCTCCCTGAGTGCTGCCCTTCTCCCTGAGTGCTGCCCTTCTCCCTGAGTGCTGCCCTTCTCCCTGAGTGCTGCCCTTCTCCCTGAGTGCTGCCCTTCTCTCTGAGTGCTGCGTTGTGCCCTTCTCCCTGAGTGCTGCCCTTCTCTCTGAGTGCTGCGTTGTGCCCTTCTCCCTGAGTGCTGCCCTTCTCCCGGAGTGCTGCGTTGTGCCCTTCTCCCGGAGTGCTGCGTTGTGCCCTTCTCCCGGAGTGCTGCGTTGTGCCCTTCTCCCGGAGTGCTGCGTTGTGCCCTTCTCCCGGAGTGCTGCGTTGTGCCCATCTCCCGGAGTGCTGCGTTGTGCCCATCTCCCGGAGTGCTGCGTTGTGCCCATCTCCCGGAGTGCTGCGTTGTGCCCATCTCCCGGAGTGCTGCGTTGTGCCCATTGAGAGCTTGGAGGGTACTATGGTGTTGAATGCCGAGCTGTAGTCGATGAACAGCATTCTCACATAGGTATTCCTCTTGTCCAGATGGGTTAGGGCAGTGTGCAGTGTGGTTGAGATTGCATCGCCTGTGGACCTATTTGGGCGGTAAGCAAATTGGAGTGGGTCTAGGGTGTCAGGTAGGGTGGAGATGATATGGTCCTTGACTAGTCTCTCAAAGCACTTCATGATGACTGAAGTGAGTGCTACGGGGCGGTAGTAGTTTAGCTCAGTTACCTTAGCTTTCTTGGGAACAGGAACAATGGTGGCCCTCTTGAAGCATGTGGGAACAGCAGACTGGTATAGGGATTCATTGAATATGTCCGTAAACACACCGGCCAGCTGGTCTGTGCATGCTCTGAGGGTGCGGCTGGGGATGCCGTCTGGGCCTGCAGCCCTGCGAGGGTTAACACGTTTAAATGTTTTACTCACCTCGGCTGCAGTGAAGGTGAGTGCATGTTTTCGTTGCAGGCCGTGTCAGTGGCACTGTATTGTCCTCAAAGCGGGCAAAAAAGTTATTTAGTCTGCCTGGGAGCAAGACATCCTGGTCCGTGACTGGGCTGGTTTTCTTCTTGTAGTCCGTGATTGACTGTAGACACTGCCACATACCTCTTGTGTCTGAGCCGTTGAATGAGATTCTACTTTGTCTCTATACTGACGCTTAGCTTGTTTGATAGCCTTGCGGACGGAATAGCTGCACTGTTTGTATTCGGTCATGTTACCAGTCACCTTGCCCTGATTAAAAGCAGTGGTTCGCGCTTTCAGTTTCACGCGAATGCTGCCATCAATCCACGGTTTCTGGTTAGGGAATGTTTTAATCGTTGCTATGGGAACGACATCTTCAACGCACGTTCTAATGAACTCGCACACCGGATCAGCGTATTCGTCAATGATGTTATCTGACGCAATACAAAACATATCCCAGTCCACGTGATGGAAGCAGTCTTGGAGTGTGGAATCAGCTTGGTCGGACCAGCGTTGGACAGACCTCAGCGTGGGAGCTTCTTGTTTTAGTTTCTGTCTGTAGGCAGGGATCAACAAAATGGAGTCGTGGTCAGCTTTTCCGAAAGGAGGGCGGGGCAGGGCCTTATATGCGTTGCGGAAGTTAGAGTAACAATGATCCAAGGTATTTCCAGCCCTGGTTGCGCAATCGATTTGCTGATACAATTTAGGGATTCTTCTTTTCAGATTAGCCTTGTTAAAATCCCCAGCTACAATGAATGCAGCCTCAGGATGTATGGATTCCAGTTTGCAAAGAGTCAAATAAAGTTCGTTCAGAGCCATCGATGTGTCTGCTTGGGGGGGAATATATATGGCTGTGATTATAATCGAATAGAATTCTCTTGGTAGATAATGCGGTCGACATTTGATTGTGAGGAATTCTAAATCAGGTGAACAGAAGGATTTGAGTTCCTGTATGTTTCTTTGATCACACCACATCTCGTTAGCCATAAGACATACGCCCCCGCACCTCTTCTTACCAGAAAGATGTTTGTTTATGTCGGCGCGATGAGTGGAGAAACCCGCTGGCTGCACCGCCTCCGATAGAGTCTCTCCAGTGAGCCATGTTTCCGTGAAGCAAAGAACGTTACAGTCTCTGATGTCCCTCTGGAATGCTACCCTTGCTCGGATTTCATCAACCTTGTAGACAATGTGTGAAACCCAGGAGATGAATGGTCAATTACCGTGAGACCAGTTATTTCCTTGACAATCACTGGCGGACGAAATGTTGTAACTGCCACCGCAGCGGTGTTGGTAAAGAAACATACAAGGGTGTGTTTCCCAAAGCCATCATATCTAATGTAGTATGTTACTTATCTCAAAGACCCAGACTCATTCCAATCGTAGAATAACAAAGTGCTTCCTTTTACGTATTTCAGTGTTTCCCAAACTCTGTCATGGGGACCCCAGGGGGTTAACGTTTAGGTTTTTGCCCTAGCACCACACAGTTGATTGAAATAATCAACTCATCATTAAGATTAGATTTATTTGAATACTCTTTGTAGTGCTAGGGCAAAGAACCAACATGTGCACTCATCAAACAATTGTGACTCGTTCTTGTAAATTAAGTTAGCGATGAAAATCACCACAGGCAAGTTGTTAGGTAGCTCATGGACACTTACTCATCTTCATTGACTCGCTTCCTGATTATCCCTTTCTACTTTATATTCTCCACAGTGGAGTAGAGAACGGACTGCAGAACGGACTGCCCTCAGACCAGGATTCTCCACAGGTAAGTCACTGCTCCAAAGTTTACCACCAAAAATATGCCAGCTTTTAGGGTCAGTAGACTGACTAGGGCCTTACTTCTCAGAGCATTACATTGTTAAATATCACCTAAGGTGCATTGTTTGCATCTGAGGCGATTCCCAGAAAACATAATTACATGAAAGCTGAAGAATGAATATTAATATATTGAAATATTTTATGTATGAAATATAAATTAAATTATTTTGGTGTGAAGGCCCATCCATGCCTCTTCAAATTATAATAATAATTAATGTTGGTGCATGACCCCACTGGTGTCAAGGCCACCTCTTATGTAGGTTAATCTGCATTTTGTCCTGCGCTACCCTGTCATTCCAGTACTTCTTCAATCACTACTAACGACAAACTAAGACCCAAGTATATGTAGAACAATGACGCAGCAATTCCTGCTTGTGCATGCCTGTCACATATTTCTAAAACTAAAAACATTGTATTTGGGACAAATCATTCACTAAACCCTAAACCTCAACCAAATCTTGTAATAAATAATGTGGAAATTTGAGTTGACTAAATGTGGAAAGTTGAGTTGACTAAACTGCTTGGAGTAACCTTGGATTGTAAACTGTCATTGTCAAAACATATTGATACAACAGTAGCTAAAATGGGGAGAAGTCTGTCCATAGTAAAGCACTGCTGTTCAACCTTCTTAACAGCACTATCAACAAGGCAGATCCTACTGGCCCTAGTTTTGTCGCACCTGGACTACTGTTCAGTCGTGTGGTCAGGTGCCACAAACCGGGACTTTGAGCAATTAGCTCAAAACAGGGCAGCAGAGATTGCTTGTCAATCTCTCCTGGCTCAAAGCGGAAGAGGGATTGACTTCATCATTACTTGTATTTATAAGAGGTATTGACATGTTGAATGCACCGAGCTGTCTGTTTTGAACTACTGGCGCACAGCTCGGACACCCATGCATACCCCACAAGGCATGCCACAAGAGGTCTCTTCACAGTCCCCAAGTCTAGAACAGACTACGGGAGGTGCACAGTACTAAATAGAGCCATGACTACATGGAACTCTATTCCACATCAAGTAACTGATGCAAGCAGTAAAATTTGATTTAAGAAACAGATCAAAATATACCTTCTGGAACTGCGGGGACTGTGAAGCAGCACAAACACGTACAGAGACACATGCATACACATGATAACATAAACACACGTACACATCAATGTGGTAGTGGTGGAGTAGGGGCCTGAGGGCAGACGGTGTGTTGTGAAATCTGTGAATGTATTGTAATGTTTTTAAAATTGTATAACTGCCTTCATTTTGCTGGACCCCAGGAAGAGATAATGGGGATCCATAATAAATACAAATACAAATGGACATCATTGGTATGGTGATACAGTGCAGACCAGGGTTCAAATACTGTTTAGGGTAATTTAATTACTTTTAAAGACATTCCAAAGTAAATATTTATAATTTTAAATGTTATTTTTAAGACAGGTAGTTGATTATTGGAACGTATTAGGAAATACACTTGGTATGTATTTTAAAACTCAAATACACTTCCATACATGTAACCCAGGCATTTTATTATATTTCAGGAGAAGACCCAGATGCAGACAGTGTCAAAGTAACAAATGCTTATCACTAGTACATGGGGCAAGCAAAACTACAGGTCAAGGGCAGGCAGAGGTCAGTAATCCAGGGTGGTGTGACAAGGTACAGAATGGCAGTCAGGGTCAGGGCAGGCAGAATGGTCAAAACCGGGGAAACTAGCAAACAGGAACTAGAAAAAGACAGGAGCAAGAGGAAAAACACTGGTAGGCTTGACAAACCAAACAAACTGGCAACATACAAACACAGGTATAAGTACACTAGGATAATGGGGAAGATGGGCGACACCTGGAGGGGGGGTGGAGACAAGAAGAGAGACATGTGAAACAGACCAAGGTGTAACAGTACCCCCCCCCTCCAGGGGCGCTACCTGGCGTCCTACCTGGGCGCATACCTGGTTGACTCAATCACAACATTCTTTGTCCAAATACAATTCAGAAACCAGAAGAGCCTATTAGTGTTGCATACTCTAGTTTTAAGGCATGATTGGGGAAATGATTGGTCTCACTCTCACACAGAACGGCTTGGATAGAGTTGAGATCATGAATGGAGTGGCGGAGCAGAACTCAAAGGACCCGAGCCCCATTCCCTCACCCACAGCCGACCGGCGGGGCAAGGGCAGCCTGTCCTCCACGTTGCTGACCCAGAACCACGATACGCCTGTGGCTCAGCTGGAGGGCTTCCTGCATCGCAAGCATGAATGGGAGGGACACAACAAGAAGGCCTCAAGCAGGTATGGTGAACTGGATCAAAAGAGAGAATCCAAATAGCATTGTTTTGAAGAAGTCATTTAATTATACCGTTTATTTTTATGTAAATAGATTATTTTAAGGAAGGTAACTTGTGTTGTACAATACATCCCAGGCTCACAGTGACTTTTTTCCCAGGCTCACAAAGCTCTCTTTTTCAGATCATGGCATAACGTGTACTGCGTTATCAACAATCAGGAAATGGGCTTCTACAAAGACAACAAGGGTGCTGGTCAAGGCATCCCCTACCATAATGCGATTCCGATCAGTCTAATGGGGGCTGTGTGTGATGTGGCCATGGACTACAAAAAAAAGAAGCATGTCTTCAAACTCAGGTAAAAAACTTGAGTGGTGTTCATGTTTCTTCTCATAGAATCACCCCAGAAGTGGATCCTCTCAGTTGCACTTCTTTACGCTATCTGCTTCAGTCTAAATCGGATTTCTTAATGTTCTAATTCATTTTGTTAGAACCAGTTCAGTTTAATGACTGCCATTTCAGAATGTTTTTCTTGCAAATGTTGCTATCCGAATCTCTTTTGAATCTGAAATACACTGCTCAAAAAAATAAAGGGAAAACTTAAACAACACAATGTAACTCCAAGTCAATCACACTTCTGTGAAATCAAACTGTCCACTTAGGAAGCAACACTGATTGACAATAAATGTCACATGCTGTTGTGCAAATGGAATAGACAACAGGTGGAAATTATAGGCAATTGGCAAGACACCCCCAATAAAGGAGTGGTTCTGCAGGTGGTGACCACAGACCACTTCTCAGTTCCTATGCTTCCTGGCTGATGTTTTGGTTACTTTTGAATGCTGGCGGTGCTTTCACTCTAGTGGTAGCATGAGACCGAGTCTACAACCCACACAAGTAGCTCAGGTAGTATAGCTCATCCAGGATGGCACATCAATGCGAGCTGTGGCAAGAAGGTTTGCTGTGTCTGTCAGCGTAGTGTCCAGAGCATGGAGGTGCTACCAGGAGACAGGCCAGTACATCAGGAGATGTGGAGGAGGCCGTAGGAGGGCAACAACCCAGCAGCAAGACCACTGCCTCCACCTTTGTGCAAGGAGGAGCAGGAGTAGCACTGCCAGAGCCCTGCAAAATGACCTCCAACAGGCCACAAATGTGCATGTGTCTGCTAAAACGGTCAGAAACGGACTCCATGAGGGCGGTATGAGGGCCCAACTTCCACAGGTGGGGGTTGTGCTTACAGCCCAACACCGTGCAGGACGTTTGGCATTTGCCAGAGAACAACAAGATTGGCAAATTCGCCACTGGCGCCCTGTGCTCTTTATAGATGAAAGCAGGTTCACACTGAGCACATGTGACATAGTCTGGAGACACCGTGGAGAACGTTCTGCTGCCTGCAACATCCTCCAGCATGACCGGTTTGGCGGTGGGTCAGTCATGGTGTGGGGTGGCATTTCTTTGGGGGGCCCCACAGCCCTCCATGTGCTCGCCAGAGGTAGCCTGACTGCCATTAGGTACCGAGATGAGATCCTCAGACCCCTTGTGAGACCATATGCTGGTGCGGTTGGCCCTGGGTTCCTCCTAATGCAAGACAATGCTAGACCTCATGTGGCTGGAGTGTGTCAGCAGTTCCTGCAAGAGGAAGGCATTGATGCTATGGACTGGCCCGCCCGTTCCCCAGACCTGAATCCAATTGAGCACATCTGGGACATCATGTCTCGCTCCATCCACCAACGCCACGTTGCACCACAGACTGTCCAGGAGTTGGCGGATGCTTTAGTCCAGGTCTGGGAGGAGATCCCTCAGGAGACCATCCGCCACCTCATCAGGAGCATGCCCAGGCATTGTAGGAAGGTCATACAGGCACGTGGAGGCCACACACACTACTGAGCCTCATTTTGACTTGTTTTAAGGACATTACATCAAAGTTGGATCAGCCTGTAGTGTGGTTTTCCACTTTAATTTTGAGTGTGACTCCAAATCCAGACCTCCATGGGTTGATAAATTTGATTTCCATTGATAATTTTTGTGTGATTTTGTTGTCAGCACATTAAACTATGTAAAGAGAAAAGTATTTATTAAGATTATTTCATTCATTCAGATCTAGGATGTGTTATTTTATTGTTCCCTTTATTGTTTTGAGCAGTGTATATATATTTATTAAGTTCCCCCATTTTTTCCTTCTTTTTTTTCTCAGAGTTGCTGATGGAAATGAGTATCTCTTCCAAGCCAAAGAAGAGGTAAGTCGGCTTCCTTTGTTTAACATTTTGTGTAATCGTGTTAAATATTGTTTCGGTAGGCCAAAACAAAACAGTGGGTATACTGTAAAACAAATGAACAACAACTTTTGTGTAGAGGCCCTGTTCTTGACTACCCAACCTAATTATTGGGCTAGTTGTTAAACTGGCCTCCACTACCTTGCATGCACCTATTCTTCTAGGGTGAGTTTCCCCAAAATTTCCTAGCTAATGTGGCACTTTATATGTCATGACGAACCAGACTCAGTACTTCTTTGCCAAAGTACTTCTTTGGCAAATTTCATTCACTTATAAACATATATCTTTACAATTGCCATTCTCTTTTTGAGACAGAAAGCACAACATTAGCTTAAAAAAGTGCTTAGGAAACTGACCTTTCAATGACCCCTTACAGGAGGAGATGAGCACATGGATCCAGGCCATTCTGAATGCGGGGACAGCTGACAAGGTATCGATTACGCCCAGCAACCAGAGCACTCCGGCGTCGAGCCGAGCCCAGACCCTGCCCGCCACTGTCACCCTCACCACCGAATCCAGCCCGGGCAAGCGGGAGAAAGACAAAGAAAAGGACAAGGAGAAGCGATTCAGCCTCTTTGGCAAGAAAAAACTATAAAGTTTCTCAGCAATGAAGACATTCTGTTTTTTATTAGTGCAGCATTGTTTTTTCTTTACTTCTTTTTAATTGTCTGTCCAGCCACAATGATATTCCTGCTCAACTACACCACATGCTGTGTTTAATGTTCCTGGAATTGGGTAAAACGGTCGATGAGACTTGAAATACAAATGTAAATGAACCATTTGAACTTTGTTAGTGTCAAGGTGTATCTGGCAGGTTCCATCATGAAATAGATTTGGTAATATCATGAGGACCATTTAATATTTTAACCTGAATTATTTACTTGTAAAAATGTGTTTTGTGTGTTTTTGTGCTTTTTGTCATTGTGTTTTGTTAAAATGGGTCTGAGTATTTAAACATTTCCTCAATTTTGTGAGGGTGTCTTCAAGAGGCAGGCCTACATTTTTTTTCTGTTGAAAAGGGAGACAACATTACTTCAAAATAATTCATTTTTGTGACTGGACATACACATATTGAATAAAGAATTTAAAGAAACTTTTCAACATAATTTACTATGATTCTTACTTGAAAACAAACAACCTCGAGAAAATATCAGGCTCCACAAGGGCATAGCTAGCCAGCATTATGAATAAGCGCATTTCTTTTTTTGGTCAAGATAAGCCTAATAATACACCTTTAATTGAAACAAGATGAATATCTTTAAATGATTCCCTCATGGTGTAATGTTTTATATATATCATGGACCAGTAATTATTTTCCTTTGTTTACAATTGTCCCTCTTGAGTTGCATCATAATATATGTTTCCAAATAATAATAGTTGGCTACAGATTATAAAATCAGTATGTATAACAAACACTTTAAAGCATTGATGTTAAATTGAAATGTGGAAATTCAGCATTTACTGCAAAAAAAAGGTTGCTTGCTGGTTGATTCTAGCACTGCACATTATAATTTTTGCTATGTTATCCTGTTATTTGATACATAGTGTGCATTTCTTTGTCACTGTATATATTGTATTGAGAAAAAAACACAATCAGAAATTATGTAATAGGAATGAAATGCTTTGCAATGCCTGGGTCTTTGGGCATATATGGAATATTGACCTGGATTTCTGATGTATGAAACTGCACCTGTAGACTTCTCTCTCTCTCAAATATGTGCGATGTCATTAAAATGCTATTAAACATTATAGTTTGTTTGCTACCTATGGTTTTGGAAAAGTGGAGCTCGTCTGCTTGAAAATGTTGAACCTTGCTGTAGTCTAATGAGTACTTTAAGTCTACTCTGTGCAAACAATGTAACTGTAAATACACATTCAAAGTTCAAATGCCCTAGTCTATAACTTCAGTACAGAGCACCTTATTATGATGTGCTGGTCATATTTTTGTTAACACACAACAGCCCAAAATTCCTAATAACCCATCTGCAACTGCCCTACTATATGTGAAAATCTGAGGCCCACACCGCACCCTAACCCACAAACACAGAAAATGCACTGTAGAGATGCTGGAAAAAAATGTTTTGACGAGGTGCAGGATATTTTTTTTTACCGCCACTAGGCCTTTGTTTCTTATCATTTCCAACTTTGATAGGCTATTTGTTTGTCAACTTGTCTATAATTAGCTACATGCAGCTTATCTTCTGTCATACAGTGCCTTCAGAAAGTCTTCGTACCCTTTGACCTTTTCCACATTTTGTTGTCTTACAAAGTGGGATTCAAGTGGATGTAATTGTCATTTTTTTTGTCAAAGTCTACACAAAGTACTCTTAATATCAAAGTGGAAGAAAAATTCTAACATTTTATTTTTATTATGGAAAATAAAATACTATTATATCTGGATTAGATAAGTATTAAAAAAAATGTTTAAATGTTAACTGAAATTAAATAACTGAAATATAGTTGTTGCGCAAGTATTCAGCTCTCTGATTCAATACATGTTGGAATCACCTTTGGCAGAGACTAAAGCTGTGAGTATTTCTGGGTAAGTCTCTAAGAACTTTGCACACCTGGATTGTACAATAGTTCCCAATTATTACTTTTAAAAATGTCAAACTCTGTCAAGTTGGTTGTTAATCATTACTAGATAGTCAATTTCAAGTCTTGCCATGTACAGTTGAAGTCGGAAGTTTACATACACCTTAGCCAAATACATTTTAACTCAGTTTTTCATAATTCCTGACATTTAATCAGAGTAAAAATTAGGATCACTTTATTTTAAGAATGTGAAATGTCAGAATAATAGTAGAGAGGGATTTATTTCAGCTTTATTTATTTCATCAGAAGTACACTCAATTAGTATTTGGTAGCATTGCCTTTAAATTGTTTAACTTGGGTCAATCGTTTTGGGTAGCTTCCCACAATAAGTTGGGTGAATTTTGGCCCTGACTGAGCTGGTTTGTAGGCCTCCTTGCTCGCACACGCTTTTTCAGTTCTGCCCCAAATTTTCTATAGGATGAGGTCGGGGCTTTGTGATGGCCATTCCAATACCTTGACTTTCGTTGTCCTTAAGCCATTTTACCACAACTTTGGAAGTATGCTTTGGGTCATTGTCCATTTGGAAGATCCATTTGTGACCAAGCTTTAACTTCCTGACTGATGTCTTGAGATGTTGCTTGTGGTCCTGTGTAGCTCAGTTGGTAGAGCATGGCGCTTGTAACGCCAGGGTAGTGGGTTCGATCCCCGGGACCACCCATACGTAGAATGTATGCACACATGACTGTAAGTCGCTTTGGATAAAAGCGTCTGCTAAATGGCATTTATTATTATTTATTTATTAATATATCCACAATTTTCCTCCCTCATGATTGGAGTCTATTTTGTGAAGTGCACCAGTCCCTCCTGCAGCAAAGCACCCCCACAACATGATGCTGGCACCCACGTGCTTCACGTTTGGGATGGTGTTCTTCGGCTTGCAAGCATCCCCCTTTTTCCTCCAAAGATAACAATGGTCATTATGGCCAAACAGTTCTATTTTTGTTTCATCAGACCAGAAGATATTTCTCCAAAAAGTACAATCTTTGTCCCCATGTGCAGTTGAAAACCGTACTCTGGCTTTTTTATGGCTGTTTTTGAGCAGTGGCTTCTTCCTTGCTGAGCGGCCTTTCAGATTATGTCGATATAGGACTCGTTTTACTGTGGATATAGATACTTTTGTACCTGTTTCCTCTGGCATCTTCACATGGTCCTTTGCTGTTGTTCTGGGATTGATTTGCACTTTTTGCACCAAAGTATGTACATCTCTAGGAGACAGAACGAGTCTCCCTCTTGAGCGGTATGGCGGATGCTTGGTCCCATGGTGTTTATATTTGCGTACTATTGTTTGTACAACGTGGTAACTTCAGGCGTTTGGAAATTGCTCCCAAGGATGAACCAGACCAGACTACAATTTTTTGTCTGAGGTCTTGGCTGATTTCTTAAGATTTCCCCATGATGTCAAGCAAAGAGGCACTGAGTTTGAAGGTAGGCCTTGAAATACGTCCACAGGTATACCCCAATTGACTCAAATTATATCAATTAGCTTATCAGAAGCTACTAAAGCCATGACATAATTTTCTGGACTTTTCCAAGCTGTTTAAAGGCACAGTCAACTTAGTGTAAACTTCTGACCCACTGGAATTGTGATAGAGTGAGTTATAAGTGAAATAATCTGTAAAAAATTGTTGGAACAATTACAAAGTAGATGTCCTAACTGACTTGCCAAAACTATAATTTGTTAACAAGACATTTGTGGAGTGGTTGAAAAACGAGTTTTAATGATTCCAACCTAAGTGTATGTAAACTTCAACTCTATTTTCAAGACGATTTAAGTCAAAACTGTAACTACTCTCGTAAGCAACTTGCCTGTGCTTAGCTCTCTTACGTTTCTTTTTCCTAAAAGAAAACTTGTATACCCATAACAAAGCAAAAACTCCAAATCAGTTTAATGCACTCTTGTAAAAAACTGTTTAAAGCATAGGAACACTGTGGGCAATAACATGAAATGAAATAAACGCTTTTCCATAAACAAGGTCCAAATCATGTTTAATGCACTCTGTAAGTAAACATTTTTGCAGTACTGTTTAAACTAGATGATAGGAACACTGTGGCCATTTTTCAGCAAGTTGCCACCTTGAAATACAGAAATAAACACTTTTCTGTAAAACAAGGTCTAAATCATGTTTGATGCACTCTGTATAAGCAATTTCTTTGCAGAACTGTTTAAACAAAATGATAGGAACACTTACATTTACATTTTTACATTTAAGTCATTTGTGGACAATTTTTAGCAAGTTGCAGCATTGAAATACAGAAATAAACACTTTTCCATAAACAAGCTCTAAATCATGTTTGAAACACTCGCTAAGCATTATTGTTTTTGCAGTACTGTTTAAACAAGATGAAAGGAACACTGTTGACAATTTTCAGCAAGTTGCAACGTTGAAATACAGAGAAATAAACACTTTTCCATTAAACATGGTCTAAATCATGTTTGATGCACTCTGTAAGTAAACATTTTTGAAGAACTGTTTAAACTAGATGATAGGAACACTGTGGGCAATTTTTAGCAAGTTGCAGTGTTGAAATAAAGAAATAAACGCTTTTCCATAAACAAGGTCTAAATCATGTTTGATGCACTCTGTAAGCAATTTTTTTTGCAGTGCTGTTTAAACAAGATAATTGGAACACTATGGACAATTTTCAGCAAGTTGCAATGTTGAAATGCAGAAATAACCACTTTTCCATAAACAAGCTCTAAATCATGTTTGATGCACTCTGGATGTAAAAGAAAAAAGAAAAAAATCTGCTTATTCGAGATGATATGAACACTGTGGACAATTTTCAGCAAGTTGCAACATTGAAATGCAAAAATAACAATTTTTTCCATAAACAAACTCTAAATCATGTTTGATGCACTCTGGATGTAAAAAACAATTGTTCTGCATATTCGAGATGATATGAACACTGTGGACAATTTTCAGCAAGTTGCAACATTGAAATGCAGAAATAACCACTTTTCCATAAACAAGCTCTAAATCATGTTTGATGCACTCTGTAAGTACATTTTTGAAGTAATGTTTTAAACTAGATGATAGGAACGCTGTGGACAATTTTTTGCAAGTTGCAGCTTTGAAATACAGAAATAAACACTTTTCCATAAACAAGGTCTAAATCCTATTTGATGCACTCTGCAATTTTGCAGGACTGTTGTTCCAATTCTATAAAATTATTTTGTATTTTTTCATGTTGAGAGCTCTAAATCCAGCGGAGAATATCACAGCGAGATTAAACTACTATTGCTGCATGCATCTGATGGACTCTCCCGTAGTATCCAGGACAGCTGTGAGTTTCACAGGCATGGGAAATAGTTCCTTAGACACATCACACCCTATGCAAATCTTTGTCTGAAACCTGACACTTCAAGTCATTTCCGCTGAGAGAGTGAGAGTGGAGAGCAGAGGCATGGGGCTTCTTTGGCACTATAAGGCACTGCACCCTACAACATTCACAGAACGCCAAAATGTCAGGCTGAATCGGTCCAGAAACTCTCAAAGTCTCCCAAATAAGGGACTTAACATCTAAGAGAAAAACACTCAATCAATGACCAAAGACAAGACTTAACTTAATCCACCTATGGCAGGTATGTAGTTGCCAGAGAACCTAATAATGGGTTATTATCCCACGTGTTGCTGATATTGCACTCCACAAATACATTAATGACAAACAACAGGCCTCACACAGCTATAGAAAGCTGTAGGAATAACAAATAAGACATTTAAGTCATTTAGATAGTTAGTTCCTGACTATTTAAGTGTCAAGCACATTTAAAGGTAGAGTCAGCTATATGACATAGATGCAGAAGGTAAACAGTATAGTTGGTCAATTTCCACAACAACTAGGAGGAGCGTTAAAGCGCGAAGCTCAACTTCTCTGCTGTTTTTATCCCGTGGTCTAAATTACTTAAGTAAAAATACTTTAAAGTACTACTTAAAAGATACACTCCGGGATCTTAAGCACAACAAATTCTCACACATTGGATTTGTAGCATATCACACCAATTGCAAAATTCATATGATATGTCATACATATTGGAAAATTCATATGATATGTCATACATATTGGAAAATTCATATGATATTATACAAATTGCAAAATTCGTAACATATCACGAAATGGATGATGTAGTACACAATTGGATGACATAGTACACAGAAAACGGGGACCAATTTTGGCTCGTGAACACCACTTTCAAAACTACTGGCTGAAATTATACAAAAGTTCGGGAGTGCATCTTTAAGTTTTTTTTTTGAGGGTATCTGTATATTACTATTTTATTTATTTATATTTTACTTCAGTCATTTTCTATGAAGTTATCTTGAGGACTTTTTCCACCACTGCCCATGTGGCCACCACATTGTAAAAGTGTAAAGAGAACCCGTGCACATGTGCAGATACTGTGTGTAACCGTGTGTGAGCGAAGTCTTACATCTTGCTCATAGCAATATCTGCTGGTTTCCTGGACACAGATAAACACAAATATTGGTCTAAAAAGCAGTGGAGATTCTCCTTTGAAACTCCAGGACTAAACTCTGTATACTGTAAATCTGAGCATAGACCTTATTGTCACTGGCCCCCCTAGCTGTATAATACTTTAAAAACAAATATTTAAGATTTTCTCTGAAGTCTGTAGCTTTGATGTCGCGTGTAGATTCTCATCTCCGTAACCAAAGATCCCATTTTCACTTGAAAGAGACCTTATGAGCCATGACTGCCTGATGTATTTTCCCCTTCTTTCTGTTGATTTAGCTGTAATACTTTCTATGGTGAAGACATATGTTATTTTATAGTTCTTTTTCTAAATGTCCTTTGATTTCACATCCAGTAGAAAACGCCGCAGCCCGTCTAGTGTTCAACCTTCCCAAGTTCTCTCACGTCACCCCGCTCCTCTGCTCTCTCCACTGGCTTCCAGTTGAAGCTCGCATCCGCTACAAGACCATGGTGCTTGCCTACGGAGCTGTGAGGGGAACGGCACCTCAGTACCTCCAGGCTCTGATCAGGCCCTACACCCAAATAAGGGCACTGCGTTCATCCACCTCTGGCCTGCTCGCCTCCCTACCACTGAGGAAGTACAGTTCCCGCTCAGCCCAGTCAAAACTGTTCGCTGCTCTGGCTCCCCAATGGTGGAACAAACTCCCTCACGACGCCAGGACAGCGGAGTCAATCACCACCTTCCGGAGACACCTGAAACCCCACCTCTTTAAGGAATACCTAGGATAGGATAAAGTAATCCTTCTCACCCCCCTTAAAAGATTTAGATGCACTATTGTAAAGTGGCTGTTCCACTGGATGTCATAAGGTGAATGCACCAATTTGTAAGTCGCTCTGGATAAGAGCGTCTGCTAAATGACTTAAATGTAAATGTAATATAATGAAAAAGAGGGAAACGCGGCGGTGTTCTGGTCAGACTCCGAAAAAGGGCACATCGCGCACCACTTCCCAGCATTCTTCTTGCCAATGTCCAGTCTCTCGACAACAAGGTTGATGAAATCCGAGCAAGGGTGGCATTCCAGAGGGACATCAGAGACTGCAACGTTCTCTGCTTTACGGAAACATGGCTTACTGGAAAGACGCTATCCAGGGCGGTGCAGCCAACGGGTTTCTCCACGCATCGCGCGGACAGAAACAAACATCTCTCTGGTAAGAAGAGTGGCGGGGGTGTATGCCTCATGACTAACGGGACATGGTGTGATGAAGGAAACATACAGGAACTCAAATCCTTCTGTTCACCTGATTTAGAATTCCTCACAATCAAATGTAGACCACATTATCTTCCAAGAGAATTCTCTTCGATTATAATCACAGCCGTATATATCCCCCCCCAAGCAGACACATCGATGGCTCTGAACGAACTTTTTTTAACTCTTTGCAAACTGGAAACCATTTATCCGGAGGCTGCATTCATTGTAGCTGGGGATTTTAACAAAGCCAATCTGAAAACAAGACTCCCTAAATTTTATCAGCATATCGATTGCGCAACCAGGGGTGGTAAAACCTTGGATCATTGTTACTCTAACTTCCGCGACGCATATAAGGCCCTGCCCCGCCCCCCTTTCGGAAAAGCTGACCACGACTCCATTTTGCTGATCCCTGCCTACAGGCAGAAATTAAAACAAGAGGCTCCCACGCTGAGGTCTGTCCAACACTGGTCAGACCAAGCTGATTCTACACTCCAAGACTGCTTCCATCACGTGGACTGGGACATGTTTCGTATTGCGTCAGATGGAAATATTGACGAATATACTGATTCGGTGTGCGAGTTCATTAGAACGTGCGTCAAAGATGTCGTTCCCATAGCAACGATAAAAACATTCCCTAACCAGAAACCGTGGATTGATGGCAGCATTCGCGTGAAACTGAAAGCGCGAACCACTGCTTTTAATCAGGGCAAGGTGTCTGGCAACATGACTGAATACAAACAGTGCAGCTATTCCTCCGCAAGGCTATTAAACAAGCTAAGCGTCAGTACAGAGACAAATTGGAATCTCAATTCAATGGCTCAGACACAAGAGGCATGTGGCAGGGTCTACAGTCAATCACGGACTACAAGATGAAATCCAGCCCAGTCACGGACCAGGATGTCTTGCTCCCAGGCAGACTAAATAACTTTTTTGCCCGCTTTGAGGACAATACAGTGCCACTGACACGGCCTGCAACGGAAACATGCGGTCTCTCCTTCACTGCAGCCGAGGTGAGTAAGACATTTAAACGTGTTAACCCTCGCAAGGCTGCAGGCCCAGACGGCATCCCCAGGTGCGCCCTCAGAGCATGCGCAGACCAGCTGGCCGGTGTGTTTACGGACATATTCAATCAATCCCTATACCAGTCTGCTGTTCCCACATGCTTCAAGAGGGCCACCATTGTTCCTGTTCCCAAGAAAGCTAAGGTAACTGAGCTAAACGACTACCGCCCCGTAGCACTCACTTCCGTCATCATGAAGTGCTTTGAGAGACTAGTCAAGGACCATATCACCTCCACCCTACCTGACACCCTAGACCCACTCCAATTTGCTTACCGCCCAAATAGGTCCACAGACGATGCAATCTCAACCACACTGCACACTGCCCTAACCCACCTGGACAAGAGGAATACCTATGTGAGAATGCTGTTCATCGACTACAGCTCGGCATTCAACACCATAGTACCCTCCAAGCTCGTCATCAAGCTCGAGACTCTGGGTCTCGACCCCGCCCTGTGCAACTGGGTACTGGACTTCCTGATGGGCCGCCCCCAGGTGGTGAGGGTAGGCAACAACATCTCCTCCCGCTGATCCTCAACACGGGGCCCCACAAGGGTGCGTTCTGAGCCCTCTCCTGTACTCCCTGTTCACCCACGACTGCATGGCCACGCACGCCTCCAACTCAATCATCAAGTTTGCGGACGACACAACAGTGGTAGGCTTGATTACCAACAACGACGAGACAGCCTACAGGGAGGAGGTGAGGGCCCTCAGAGTGTGGTGTCAGGAAAATAACCTCACACTCAACGTCAACAAAACTAAGGAGATGATTGTGGACTTCAGGAAACAGCAGAGGGAACACCCCTATCCACATCGATGGAACAGTAGTGGAGAGGGTAGCTAGTTTTAAGTTCCTCGGCATACACATCACAGACAAACTGAATTGGTCCACTCACACTGACAGCGTCGTGAAGAAGGCGCAGCAGCGCCTATTCAACCTCAGGAGGCTGAAGAAATTCGGCTTGTCACCAAAAGCACTCACAAACTTCTACAGATATGCACAATCGAGAGCATCCTGGCGGGCTGTATCACCGCCTGGTACGGCAACTGCTCCGCCCTCAACCGTAAGGCTCTCCAGAGGGTAGTGAGGACTGCACAACGCATCACCGGGGGCAAACTACCTGCCCTCCAGGACACCTACACCACCCGTTGTTACAGGAAGGCCATAAAGATCATCAAGGACATCAACCACCCGAACCACTGCCTGTTCACCCCGCTATCATCCAGAAGGCGAGGTCAGTACAGGTGCATCAAAGCTGGGACCGAGAGACTGAAAAACAGCTTCTATCTCAACGCCATCAGACTGTTAAACAGCCACCACTAACATTGAGTGGCTGCTGCCAACACACTGTCATTGACACTGACCCAACTCCAGCCATTTTAATAATGGGAATTGATGGGAAATTATGTAAATATATCACTAGCCACTTTAAACAATGCTACCTTATATAATGTTACTTACCCTACATTATTCATCTCATATGCATATGTATATACTGTACTCTACATCATCGACTGCATCCTTATGTAACACATGTATCACTAGCCACTTTAACTATGCCACTTTGTTTACTTTGTTTACACACTCATCCCATATGTATATACTGTACTCGATACCATCTACTGTATGCTGCTCTGTACCATCACTCATTCATATATCCTTATGTACATGTTCCTTATCCCCTTACACTGTGTATAAGACAGTAGTTTTGGAATTGTTAGTTAGATTACTTGTTGGTTATCACTGCATTGTCGGAACTAGAGGCACAAGCATTTCGCTACACTCGCATTTAACATCTGCTAACCATGTGTATGTGACAAATAAAATTGGATTTGATTTGATTTTGATTTCTCTAGAGACTATATCTCTCTCTTCATTACTCAATGCCTAGGTTTACCTCCAATGTACTCACATCCTACCTTACCTTTGTCTGTACACTATGCCTTGAATCTATGCTATCGTGCCCAGAAACCTGCTCCTTTTACTCTCTGTTCTGAACGTGCTAGACGGCCAGTTCGTATAGTCTTTAGCCGTACCCTTATCCTACTTCTCCTCTGTTCCTCTGGTGATGTGGAGGTTAATCCAGGTCCTGCAGTGCCTAGCTCCACTCCCACCCCCCAGGTGCTCTCATTTGTTGACTTCTGTAAACGTAAAAGCCTTGGTTTCATGCATGTTAACATTAAAAGCCTACTCCCTAAGTTTGTTTTACTCACTGCTTTAGCACACTCTGCCAACCCAGATGTCTTAGCCGTGTCTGAATCCTGGCTTAGGAAAACCATCAAAAACCCTGAAATCTCCATTGCTAACTATAACGTTTTCCACCAAGATAGAATTTCCAAAGGGAGTGGTGATGCAATCTACTGCAAAGATAGTAATACAGAACTCTGCAGGCTATCTAAGTCTGTACCCAAACAATTTGAGCTTCTACTTCTAAAAATTCACCTTTACAGAAACAAGTCACTGTTGCCGCTTGCTATAGACTTCCCTCTGCCCCCAGCTGTGCCCTCGATACCATATGTGAATTGATTGCCCCCCATCTATCTTCTGAGCTCGTGCTACTAGGTGACCTAAACTGGGACATGCTTAACACCCCGGCCATCCTACAAACTAAGCTCGATGCCCTCAATCTTACACAAATCAATGAACCTACCAGGTACAACCCCAAAATCAGTAAACACGGGCACCCTCATAGATGTCATCCTAACTAATTCGCCCTCCAAATACACCTCTGCTGTTTTCAATCAAGATCTCAGTGATCACTGCCTCATTGCCTGCATCCGTAATGGGTCTGCGACCAAACGACCACCCCTCATCACTGTCAAATGCTCCCTGAAACACTTCTGCGAGCAGGCCTTTCTAATCGACCTGGCCGAGGTATCCTGGAATGACATTGACCTCATCCTGTCAGTAGAGAATGCCTGGCTGTTCTTTAAAAGTGCCTTCCTCACCATCTTAAATAAGCATGCCCCTCTCAAATGTACAACTAGGAATAGATATAGTCCTTGGTTCACTCCAGACCTGCCTGCACTTGACCGGCACAAAAAATCCTATGGCATTCTGCATTAGCATCGAATAGCCCCCGTGATATGCAACTTTTCAGGGAAGTTAGGAAAAAATATACACAGGCAGTTAGAAAAGCTAAGGCAAACTTTTTCAAACAGAAATTTGCATCCTGTAGTACTAACTCAAAAAAGTTCTGGGACACTGTAAAGTCCATGGAGAATAAGAGTACCTCCTCCCAGCTGTCCACTGCTCTGAGGCTAGGAAACACTGTCACCACCGATAAATCCACTATAATTGAGAATTTCAATAAGCATTTCTCTACGGCTGGCCATGCTTTCTACATGGCTACCCCTGCCCCGGTCAACTGCCCGGCACCCTCCACAGCAACCCGCCAAAGCCCCCACCATTTTCCCTTTACCCAAATAGCTGATGTTCTGAAAGAGCTGCAAAATCTGGACCCCTACAAATCAGCCAGGCTAGACAATCTGGACCCTCTCTTTCTAAAATTATCTGCCGAAAATGTTGCAACCCCTATTACTAGCCTTTTCAACCTCTCTTTCACATCGTCTGAGATTCCCAAAGATTGGAAAGCTGCCGCGGTCATCCCCCTATTCAAAGGGGGTGTCACTCTAGACCCAAACTGCTACAGCATATCTATCCTACCCTGTCTTTCTAAGGTCTTCAAAAGCCAAGTTAACAAACAGATTACTGACCATTTCAAATCCCACCATACCTTCTCCGCTATGCAATCTGGTTTCAGAGCTGGTCAAGGGTGCACCCCAGCCATGCTCAAGGTTCTAAACGACATCATAACCGCCATCGATAAGAGACATTACTGTGCAGCCATATTCATCGACCTGGTCAAGGCTTTCGACTCTGTCAATCACAACATTCTTATTGGCAGACTCGACAGCCTTGGTTTCTCACCTGGTTCATCAACTACTTCTCTGATAGAGTTCAGTGTGTCAAATCAGAGGGCCTGTTGCCCGGACCTCTGTGGTGTGCCACAGGGTTCAATTCTCAGGCCGACTCTCTTTTCTGTATACATCAATGATGTTGCTCTTGCTGCTGGTGATTCTCTGATCCACCTCTACGCAGACGATACCATTCTGTATACTTCTGAGCATGGCTGGGGTGCACCCATGTAGACACCTTGGGGAATACGTAGAAAGCGTAAGCTCATTCGTTGCCCATTCACAGCCATATAAGGAGTCATTGGCATGCAGCGCTTTCAAAATATGGGGCACTTCCTGATTGGATTTTTATCTGGGTTTCGCCTGTAACATCAGTTCTGTTATACTCACAGACAATATTTTGCCGTTTTTGAAACGTTAGAGTGTTTTCTATCCAAAGCTGTCAATTATATGCATAGTCGAGCATCTTGTCGTGACAAAATATCCCGTTTAAAACAGGAACGTTTTTTATCCAAAAATGAAATACCACCCCCAGAGTTTAAATTATATAGGTCCTGTATTGCAGGAAGCTTGGCTCAAGTGATGTACTGGGTCGTACACACTACCCTCTGTAGCGCCTTACGTTCAGATGCCAAGCAGTTGCCATACCAGGCGGTGATGAAACTGGTCAGGATTCTCTCGGGTGCAGTTGTAGAACTTTTTGAGGATCTGGGGATCCATGCCAAATATTTTCAGTCTCTTGAGGGGGAAAATGTTTTGTCATGCCCTCTTCACGACTGTCTTGGTGTGTTTGGACCATGACTGGTTGTTGGTGATGTGGACACCAAGGAACTTGAAACTCTCGACCCGCTCTACTACAGCCCCATTGATGTTAATAGGGGCCTGTTCGGCCAGCCTTTTCCTGTAGTCCACGATCAGCTCCTTTGTCTTGCTCACATTGAGGGAGAGGTTGTTGTCCTGGCACCACACTGCCAGTTCTCTGAGCTCTGCCCTATAGGCATCGTTGTCGTTGATCAGGTGTACTACCAACTTAATGATGGTGTTGGAGTCGTACTTGGCCAGGCAGTCATGGGTGAACAGGGAGTACAGGAGGGGACTAAGTACACACCCCTGAGGGGCACCAGTGTTGAGGATCAGCATGGCAATCGTGTTGTTGTCTTACCACCTGGGGACAGGCCGTCAGGAAGTCCAGGATCAAGGAAGCAAGTTACCTTCGCTTCCTTGGGCACAGGGACTATGGTGGTCTGCTTGAAACCTGTAGGTAAAACAGACTCAGTCAGGGAGAGGTTGAAAATGTCAGTGAAGACACTTGCCAGTTGGTCCGTGCATGCTTTGAGTACACGTCCTGGTAATCCATCTGGCCCCGCGGTTTTATTAATGTTGACCTTTTTAAAGGTCTTGCTCACATCGGCTACCGAGAGCGTTGTCACACTGTAATCCAGAACAGCTGGTGCTCTAGTGCATGCTTCAGTCTTGCTTGCCTCGAAGAGAGCATGTAAGGCATTTAGCTCATCTGGTAGGCTTGCGTCACTGGGCAGCTCGCATCTGGGTTTCCCTTTGTAGTCCATAATAGTTTTCAAGCCCTGCCACATCTGATGAGCGTCAGAGCCGGTGTAGTAGGATTCAATCTTAATCCTGTATTTACGCTTTGCTTGTTTGATGGTTCATCTGAGGGCATTGCGGGATTGTTACGAATCCATTTTGGCCCGACAGTCTAGGGGAGATGGTAACGAGACCCGTAACATAACTCATGCAAATTATAATAGTGAAAAAGTAAAAGTGAGAACGAAATAACCACGACAACTGAAATCTAACGTCAAACTCGGGGTTTATTGGAAAACACACGGTAATGGGGGGAGCAGGAAAAGGGGCTGAGCTGGACCCAAGGAAAGAAATAATAAGTAAACACCCTTAAGCTAGACTAGCATATTTCAACAAAAGCTAACTAACTAACCAAAAAATACAGTGGGTGGTCCGCCCAGTTCTAACTAGTGTATTTAACAAAGTTTACCTACGGGTAGTGTATGCCCATGGGCGACTTGTCTTGTTTCCCCCTTTTCCCACCAGCAAACAAACACCATAACCAAAAACAATTCTCACAGGTGAGGACAAAGTGATATGGAGGTGCTCAAACAAAAGAGAGGTCAATACATAAAGAGAGAGTGAAACAGAGAGACCTACAGACATGGCATTTGAAGAGAGATTGTGCTCCACAGCAAACAACTGACAGGGTTTTTAAACAAAGGGAAAGGAACGGTGATTGGGTAGGAAACAGGAGGAGGTGTGTCTTCTGCTTGATGATTGGTGACTGATTGGGGGATGATGATTTTCACCTTTGAGGGGAGAAGGAGAGAAAAGAAACACACACACACACAGGATACACACACAGGATACTTGTATCCGTAACAGGGATTTCTTATAGGCGTCCAGATTAGTGTCCTGCTCCTTAAAAGCGACAGCTCTAGCCTTTAGCTCAATGCCGATGTTGCCTGTAATCCATGGCTTCTGGTTGGGATATGTACGAACGGTCACTGTGGGGATAACGTCGTCGATGCACTTATTGATGAAGCTGATGACTGAGGTGGTATACTCCTCAATGCCATTTGATGAATCCCGGAACATATTCCAGTCTGTGCTAGCCTCCACGCCATCTGACCACTTTCGTATTGAGCGAGTCTCTGGTACTTCCTGCTTTGGTTTTTGCTTGTAAGCCGGAATCAGAAGGTTAGAAATATGGTCGGATTTGCCAAATGGAGGGCGGGAGAGAGCTTTGTATGCATCTCTCTGTGTGTGGAGTAAAGGTGGTCTAGAGTTTAAAAAAATAAAATCCTCTAGTTGCACATGTGACAAAAAATATATACTGTATATATATATTTGGTCAAACTGATTTAAGTTTGCCTGCATTGACCTCTTATGGCTGCGATCCCCGTACAGGGATCAACATCAGGGGACATTTCAGAGTGACAACTAAAAATACAACGTCGTAACATTAAACATTCTTCAAATGCAAGTGTCTTACATCCTTCAAAAGATTAGAATCTTGGTAATTAAACTACGTTTTCCGAGAACAAATACCATGCTTTTGTTTGAGATGAGCAATCAACAACAAAAACATTTTCCGCCATGACAGTCTTTACACATTCACATCTGAAGGTAAAATTATGACTTACATTCTGATGTCTTTCTCTTATTTCTCTTTCTGAGGGTCCCAGTGATCAAATGAAGTGCCATTTTCTTTGATAAAATCAATTTTTAGAGCCTAAATTGAAACATTTTGTAAACCGTTTGTGCCGTGAATTCCATCTCTATCAATTTTTTACGGAGCATTCGACATAATTACACACAGTAAACAATTGTTTATCTAGTGTCATCGTTGGTTTCAGTGCATTCCTCTGGATGTTTGCAACACAGCCAAACTTGATTGTTTTTTTTTGCGGGGAGTATTGACCGAAGTGAACTGATTTGAAGACAATGAGCAATGACTTCATTGCGCACCAATTATTTTAGCGAAGCTTCGTTGATTGACTGTATTTCTACCCAATGACCACTGATCTTCTTGAAATATAGCTGGGTAGATAGCCAATGAGCTGAGGTAAACGCCAGTATGTGATGGTTATGGGTTGGACCACCATTCTTTGTTTGTAAACGCACGCGTAACGCACTCCATTCTCGCCTTGACTATCAGAGGAGTTGCAGTGACGCTTGTTACGCACAGCAGTATTTTGGAAAGGAGTATTTTCAACAATTTCATTGAAGACATCATGGCGAATAAATCAGGAAAAGTGAAGTCCAAAAGTCTAAGTATACAGATTTGCACCAGATTATAGAAGAGATTGATCGGGAAACTGAGATAGATTTTTTGTTTGAGGAATCTTTGAGTGTTATGATTCAAACAGGAGCTGAGGAGCTGTATTCCATGTCAGATATATATATTTTTCATTTTTTTATTCAAATGGAATGGAGTAGAAAAGCAAACACACACATGGCCACTGCGCCTGCTACTCCTCACCATTTCCATATGAAATAGCCATTGGGTGCTTTTCGGGGGAGGGCAGGCCCACAACAATGGCCGGAGTTGAATGGAACAACAGCACTTCACCTTAGTGACTGTTCCCTCTGCTCTATACAATACATATCTGTTTATTTTATGTGATGATAAAAGGCTCATACAATAAAAATGTTTTTTTACATGTTTTCTTTCACAGTGATAGCGACTTTGACTGGGAGCCCCCGGTGCCAAGCTGCCCGCTCTACCTCTGCCCCCTCTACTCCTGCCTCCAGTGGTGTTCATATGCCACAGTTCATTACTGCAGGCATGACTGTGCCTCAGGGCTAAAACGGCACAGCATGGAGGCGTCGTTGTGTTCTGTGTTGCATGACCTGCACCACTTGTTCAGTTTGCCTCTGCTTTACATCAGAAAGAGACTGCTATGGGACATGGCACAGGCAGCAAAATATTGTGTAGAGGACTTCCAAAGGGTCTAATGTTTTTTATATTTTTTAAAACATTTGTATATATTTGTTTGTGTGTTAGAATTGCTTTTTGATATGTTGTATATAGTTATTTGCACTGTTGTATATAGTTATAGGTCATTTCTCCAATTCGGTCACTTGGGTACATTTGGGCAACTTGTGTGGGACACCTGGGTGACTTCATGCTGAATGTCATGTAGCTCACCCATTCCTGAAGTTATCAGTCTGAAAATTTACACACCACACCAGCATTCTATCTGACTGTGTGGCTATTCTAGTACATGTGAAAGATGCTGCTACAACAATAAAAAACAGAAAACGTATGATCTTTTTTTCTCTTTTCTTCCACCAGATCTACTGTGTTATATTCTCCTACATTCAATTAACATTTCCACAAACTTCAGAATGTTTCCATTTAAATGATACCAAGAATATGCATATCCTTGCCTCTGGGGCTGAGCTATAGGCAGTTAGATTAGGGTATGTCTTCAGGTGGAAATTGAGAACAAGGGATGCAGCCTTAAGAATCTAATTAGTCCCCGGCAACTACAGGATTAAGATTGAATCCTACTACACCTGCTCTGATGCGCATCGGATGTGGCAGGGCTTGAAAACTATTACGGACTACAAAGGGAAACCCAGATGCGAGCTGCCCAGTGACGCAAGTCTACCAGACGAGCTAAATGCCTTTTACGCTTGCTTTGAGGCAAGCAACACTTAAACATGCACAAGAGCACCAGCTGTTCTGGATGACAGTGTGCTAACACTCTCTCTAGCCACTGTGATTAAGACCTTTAAACAGGTAAACATTCACAAAGCAGTGCCAGATGGATTACCAGGACACTTCTGGGTTAGCATTTTCTTGATTGCTTTTTGGCTTTATAGAGTTAGTTGAGTGCGCTCTTAATGCCAGCATCGGTCTATGGTGGTAAATAGACGGCTATGAATATTATTAATCAGAACCCTCTTGGTAGATAGTGTGGTTTACAGCTTATCATAAGGTACTCTACCTCAGGCGAGCAATACCTTGAGACTTCTACATGAAAGAGGTTTATTTAAGCAATAAGACAAGAGGGTGTGTGGTATATGGCCAATATACAATGGCTAAGGGCTGTTCTTATGCACAACGCGGAGTGCCTGGACACAGCCCTTAGTCATGGTATATTGGCCATATATCACAAAGCCCAGAGGTACCTTATTGCTATTATAAACTGGTTACCAACGTAATTAGACAATTTAAAATAAATGTTTCGTCATACCCATGTCAGCCAATCAGCATTCAGGGCTCAAACCACCCAGTTTATAATTATTTATCTTAATTACAATATGTATTACCATTCAGCAACACTGTGGGGCAATATTCAGGAGGTGTTTTGCTGAAATACCCTTTGTTTTGGATACCTTTGCATATTTTAAATTGTTACTAAATTGTTACTACTGATTTGTTTAGCGAGCTTTAATTACATTTCAGTAATCAATTACAGAAATATTTGTACCTCACTATGAGATACAGTCCGGTAATACCACACTTCGAAATGTAGTTCAGTCAAGCCATCACAACGTAACATATAACCATAACAAAACATTACACACCAACATCCAAGCTTCATTCATCCAACAAAGAATAGAGATGTTCGCTTACAAAAATATATGGGGAACTTGTTTGTGAAACCTTGTGAAATCAGCTGTTTATCTGATTGTTGAAAAAAATGCTAAGTGGAAGACAAAAGCTTTGAAAGCAGTCGTTGGCACAGAGGATGGTCATTGTCTGTTACTTATGACTCCCTCCCTCTCTTTCTCTCTCCTCTCTTTCTACTTCCCTCTCTTTCTGGGTGAGTTCCAGCCAGAGGGAGAGTTGTCATCATGCGTCTCTTCTCTCTCCAACTCCTGCAGTTCCCACACTCTGCCCCAGACTGAGTCATACAGTATGTACATGCACAAGCGCACACATGAATCCATGCACATGCACACAACTGTGTTTTCATAACACAGACTGCTCTATGAGGGGTGTGGTTGTTGTTGTTGTTGTGTGTGTGTGTGTGTATCTTTCTGAGTAGGCATTTTCCTTCAACAACTTTAAGCCCACTCTTTTCTCAGTCAAAGTATCGCTAAGAAGTGACTTAATTTGATGTCCTGATCAAAATGTAAGGAGTTAATTTGTTCAAATCTCATCAAGGACAACTTCAGCATTTTAGCAACTTTTCAACTACCTATTACTTTTTTTGCAATTTACATGTTCGCTAACACATCCCCAACCTTAACCCCTTTAGCTAACCCTTCCCCTAACCTAAACCTAAACCTAACTCCTAAACTTAACCCTAACCCTTCGCCTAGCTAACCTTAATCAGTTATCTAACGTTATCCACCTAGCTAGAATTCGTAATATATCATACGTTTTGCAAATTCGTAACATATTGTACGTTTTGCAATTTCATAACATATATTACGAATTGTAATTTGTTACATATTATATGGGCAATGGACATCCACAAATGATTACATACAATACAGAACATATCATACTATATGGAGAGCCCCGGATTTACATACAGAATAATACGAAATGCTCTGAGACCAGGTTGGTAATATAGCCACAACAGCATTTGCTTCTCACAGAGGGTAACCCACCAAGGTAAAGTAGGTTTTGTTTCAGACATTCAACAGACCAGACATTCAACTGAAATTCGTTGTTAACCTATTTAAATGTTGACAACAATTTCCATTCCTCTCTGATTACTACAAAGGATCTTTCACGAGCCAAGGTTTTCTGATAGGGGCCGGGCACTTTTTTTAAATAAGTGAAAGTGCAATCGCTATAAGGGCACTTAAGGCAGTGATTACGTGCTGCAGTTCTGTTGAGGGTCTGGTTTGAATTTGAATAATTTGACATTTACTTTGATGTTTCTGACCAATCCATGAAAAGGTTATTGCTGATAAGAGATTTAAATGTAATTTTATAGGACTTGATTATTTCTATCAAATCAACAACTAACTTTTTATACAAATCAAAGGTTGTAAAAGTAGGCCAGGCTTTTTGTTTATCAATTTTATTTTATTTGAGGTTTTTGTAGTTAAAAGATTAATAAAAAGTACAAATAAAATGGAATTAACCACATCACTAACCACATTTTAATCTACAGTTTTTATGCAAGTAAAGTCATAACGTATAAAATAAAATCAGACAGCTGTGATGAAAACATGAAGTTTAGGTACAATATTATAAATGCTGACAGATCTCCGCCACGGCACAACCCAAAAGGGGACGTCAACCAAGACAAGAAGATCATGTCTGTGACTCAACCAACTCAAGTGATGCACCCCTCCTAGGGACGGCATGGAAGAGCACCAGTAAGCCAGTGACTTAGCCCCCCCCCCCTTGGGTTGTGCCGTGGCAGAGATCTTTGTGGGCTATACTCGGCCTTGTCTCAGGATGGTAAGTTGGTTGAAGATATCCCTCTAGTAGTGGGGGGGCTGTGCTTTGGCAAAGTGGGTAGGGTTATATCCTTCCTGTTTGGCCCTGTCCGGGGGTGTCATCGGATGGGGCCACAGTGTCTCCTGACCCCTCCTGTCTCAGCCTCCAGTATTTATGCTGCAGTAGCTTATGTGTCGGGGGGCTAGGGTCAGTTGTTTTATATCTGGAGTACTTCTCCTGTCCTATCCGGTGTCCTGTGTGAATTTAAGTATGCTCTCTCTAATGCTCTCTTTCTCTCTTTCTTTCTCTCTCTCGGAGGACCTGAGCCCTAGGATCATGCCTCAGGACTACCTGGCATGATGACTCCTTGCTGACCCCAGTCCACCTGGCCGTGCTGCTGCTCCAGTTTCAACTGTTCTGCCTGTGATTATTATTATTTGACCATGCTGGTCATTTATGAACATTTGAACATCTTGGCCATGTTCTGTTATAATCTCCACCCGGCACAGTCAGAAGAGGACTGGCCACCCCACATAGCCTGGTTTCTTCCTAGGTTTTGGCCTTTCTAGGGAGTTTTTCCTAGCCATCGTGCTTCTACACCTGCATTGCTTGCTGTTTGGGGTTTTAGGCTGGGTTTCTGTACATCACTTTCAGATATCAGCTGATGTAAGAAGGGCTATATAAATACATTTGATTTGATTTGATAAATAGGGTTTGAGGCAGAGAATCCCAGTGGAGAGAGGGGAACCGGCCAGGCAGAAACAGCAAGGCGGTTCGTTGCTGCAGTGCCTTTCCATTCACCTTCACATTCCTGGGCCAGACTACACTCAATCATAGGACCTACTGAAGAGATGAGTCTTCAATAAAAAAAACCTTTAAGTTTGTCAAAGATCTCTTCGCAAAGGAAAAGTGCAGAATCCTAAAAACTACAAAGCCTGAACTGGAAGAACATCTGGAAAAGGTCCACCAGGACATGAAAAGGCATGAGCAGATAATCATCCCACATGACATCCCACCTATTCAACCACCAGAATTCAATCTGGACACTGACCCTCCAAAATGGAGGGAAGTAGAGAACGTTGTCCGAAGAGCAAGAGCGGCCTCGGCTCCTGGGCCTAATGGAGTACCATACAAGCTCTACAAGAACGCCCCGGATGTTCTACGCTTTCTTTGGAGGCTCATGAGGATAGTGTGGCAGAAGGAAATAATACCAAAGGCATGGCGAAGGGCTGGTGGTGTGCTAATCCCGAAAGAGGATGCGACAGACATCAGTCAATTCCGACCAATCTCCCTGCTCAACGTCGAAGGGAAGATCTTTTTCAGTATAATAGCACAGAGGCTGTCCACTTATCTGGAAAGGAACAAGTACATTGATACATCTGTACAGAAAGCAGGCATTCCTGGTTTCTCTGGTTGCCTGGAACATACTAGTATGATTTGGCACCAGATCCAGAGAAGAGGACGCCCCTGCCTTGCACAGTCCTGTGGGACATCTTAATTGGGCATGGGACACAAGCTAAGGCTTGATCACCCTTTAGCTGGCCACCTTTGATGAGGGTGTTTAGTGATTAAAGGCCGAAACACCCACTGATTCGAAGGCACACTACTGAGGATGTGTCCCAAAAATTGACATCTTACCCCAGTCTAAGAAATAAACCTCCCATGCCACTCTGTCAACATCACGGCAAATCTCATGCGAGTGCATTCCATCTATTGGCACAATGGACAGTTTTTAACATCTCGTCCCGTGTTTTATGATTCTTTTAAAGGTTGAGACCAAGTCTGCGTCTCTCAAATGGGTAGGCAGGCAATTCCTGCCTCCAGCTGTTTGCTTAGAAATTCTAGGGACAGTTAGGAGGCCTGCGTCTTGTGACCGTAGCGAACGTGTAGATATGGACGGCAGGACCAAATCGGAAAGATAGAGCATTGCAGTAGTCTAACCTAGAAGTGTCAAAAGCATGGATTAATTTTTCTGCGTCATTTTTGGACAGAAAGCTTCTGATTTTTGCAATGTTATGTAGATGGAAAAAAGCTGTCCTTGAAACAGTCTTGATATGTTCGCCAAAAGAGAGATCAGTGTCCAGAGTAACGGCAAGGTCCTTTACAGTTTTATTTGAGACGACTGTACAACCATCAAGATTAATTGTCAGATTCAACAGAAGATCTCTTTGTTTCTTGGGACCTAGAACAAGGATCTCAGTTTGGTCCGAGTTTAAAAGTAGAACATTGTGTTTTCGATTGACATCACCAAGAGGTAAAATCAGTCAGGTTTCAAGACTAGTCATTCAACTGAGACTGCTCTTCTCTGTATCACGGAGGCGCTCCGCACTGCTAAAGCTAACTCTCTCTCCTCTGCTCTCATCCTTCTAGACCTATCGGCTGCCTTCGATACTGTGAACCATCAGATCCTCCTCTCCACCCTCTCCGAGTTGGGCATCTCCGGCGCGGCCCACGCTTGGATTGCGTCCTACCTGACAGGTCGCTCCTACCAGGTGGCGTGGCGAGAATCTGTCTCCTCACCACGCGCTCTCACCACTGGTGTCCCCCAGGGCTCTGTTCTAGGCCCTCTCCTATTCTCGCTATACACCAAGTCACTTGGCTCTGTCATAACCTCACATGGTCTCTCCTATCATTGCTATGCAGACGACACACAATTAATCTTCTCCTTTCCCCCTTCTGATGACCAGGTGGCGAATCGCATCTCTGCATGTCTGGCAGACATATCAGTGTGGGATCACCACCTCTCAAGCTGAACCTCGGCAAGACGGAGCTGCTCTTCCTCCCTGGGAAGGACTGCCCGTTCCATGATCTCGCTATCACGGTTGACAACTCCATTGTGTCCTCCTCCCAGAGCGCTAAGAACCTTGGCGTGATCCTGGACAACACCCTGTCGTTCTCAACTAACATCAAGGCGGTGGCCCGTTCCTGTAGGTTCATGCTCTACAACATCCGCAGAGTACGACCCTGCCTCACACAGGAAGCGGCGCAGGTCCTAATCCAGGCACTTGTCATCTCCCGTCTGGATTACTGCAACTCGCTGTTGGCTGGGCTCCCTGCCTGTGCCATTAAACCCCTACAACTCATCCAGAACGCCGCAGCCCGTCTGGTGTTCAACCTTCCCAAGTTCTCTCACGTCACCCCGCTCCTCCGCTCTCTCCACTGGCTTCCAGTTGAAGCTCGCATCCGCTACAAGACCATGGTGCTTGCCTACGGAGCTGTGAGGGGAATCACCACCTCAAGCTGAACGGCACCTCAGTACCTCCAGGCTCTGATCAGGCCCTACACCCAAACAAGGGCACTGCGTTCATCCACCTCTGGCCTGCTCGCCTCCCTACCACTGAGGAAGTACAGTTCCCACTCAGCCCAGTCAAAACTGTTCGCTGCTCTGGCCCCCAATGGTGGAACAAACTCCCTCACAACGCCAGGACAGCGGAGTCAATCACCACCTTCCGGAGACACCTGAAACCCCACCTCTTTAAGGAATACCTAGGATAGGATAAAGTAATCCTTCTCACCCCCCTTAAAAGATTTAGATGCACTATTGTAAAGTGGCTGTTCCACTGGATGTCATAAGGTGAATGCACCAATTTGTAAGTCGCTCTGGATAAGAGCGTCTGCTAAATGACTTAAAAATGTAAATGTAAATGTAAAATATATAGTGAAAACAATAGTGGTCCTAAAACGGAACCTTGAAGAACACCAACATTTACAGTTGATTTGTCAGAGGACAAACCATCCACAGAGACAAACTTTCTTTCTGACAGAAAATATCTAAACCAGGCCAGAACTTGTCCATGTAGACCAATTTGGGTTTCCAATCTCTCCAAAATAATGTGGTGATCGATGGTATTAAAAGCAAGATCTAGGAGCACGAGGACAGATGCAGAGCCTCGGCCTGACGCCATTAAAAGGTCATTTGCCACCTACACAAGTGCAGTCTAAGTGCTATAATGGGGTCTAAACCAAAGCAGGAAGTACCAGTGACTTGCTCAATATGGAAGTGGTCAGATGACGCAGATGCTAAGCTAAAGGACTGTTTTGCTAGCACAGACTGGAATAGGTTCCGGGATGCAACCCGATGGCATGGAGGAGTATACCACATCAGTTGCCGGCTCATCAATAGGTGCATTAATGACGTTGTCCACCACAGTGACCGTACATGCCCCAACCAGAAACCATGGATTACAGACAACATCCTCACTGAGCTAAAAGGTAGAGCTGCCACTTTCCAGGAGCGGGACTCTAACCCGGATGCTTAAAATAAATCCTCCTATGTCCTCGGACAAACCATAAAACAGGCAAAGTGTAAATACAAGACTAAGATTGAATCCTACTACACTGGCTCCGATGCTTGTCGGATGTGGCAGGGCTTGCAAACTACTACGGACAAAGGGAAGCCCAGCAGGGAGCTGCCCAATGACAACCAGACAAGCTAAATTACTTCTATGCACGCTTTGAGGCAAGCAACACTGAAGCATGCATGAGAGCACCGGCTGTTCAGGACGACTGTGTGATCATGCTCGCCATAGTCAATGTGAGTAAGTCCTTTAAACAGGTCAACATTCACAAGGCTACAGGGCCAGACGGATTACCAGGACTTGTACTCCGAGCATGAGCTGACCAACAGGCAAGTGTCTCCACTGACATTTTCAACCTCTCCTTGGCCGAGTCTGTAATACAAACATGTTTCAAGCAGACCACCATAGTGCCTGTGCTCAAGAATACTAAAGTAACCTGCCTAAATTACTACAGACCCATAGCACTCACGTCTGTAGCCATGAAGGGCTTTGAAAGGCTGGTCATGGCTCACATCAACACCATCAATCCCATAAACCTTACACCCACCCAAATTTGCATACCGCCCATACAGATCTACAGATTACACAATCTCTATTGCACTCAACACTGCCCATTCCCACATGGACAAAAGGAACACCTATGCGAGAATGCTGTTCATTAACTAAACCTCAGCGTTCAACACCATAGTGCCCTCAAAGCCCATCACTAAGCTAAGGACCTTGGGACTAAACACCTCACTCTGAAATTGGATTCTGGACTTCCTGACTGGCCGCTCCCAGGTGGTAAGGGTAGGCAACATCACATCTGCCACCCTGATCCTGAACACGGGGGCCCCCAGGGGTATGTGCTTAGTCCCCTCCTGTAATCGCTGTTCACCCATGACTGCGTGGCCAAGCACGACTCTAACACCATCATTATGTTTGCCGACGACACAACGGTGGTAGGTCTGATCACCGACAATGATGAGACAACCTGTAGGGAGGAGGTCAAAGACCTGTAAGTGTGGTGCCAGTACAACAACCTCTCCCTCAACGTGATCAAATGAGATGATCGTGGACTACGGGAAAAGGAGGGATGAGCATGATTCCTCCATTCTCATCGACGGGCTGTAGTTGTGCAGGTTGAGACAGTTAAGTTCCTTGGTGTCCACATCACCAACAAACTATCATGGTCCAAAATTGAAGAGGGAATGACAACCCCTATTCCCCCTCAGGAGACTAAAAATATTTGGCATGGGTCCTCAGATCCTCAAAAAGTTCTACAGCTGAACCATCGAGGGCATCAACTGGTTGCATCACTGCCTGTTATAGGAACTGCTTGGCCTCCGACTGCAAGGCGCTACAGAGTCTAGTGCGCACGGCCCAGCTTGTGGCCAAGCTTTCTGCCATCCAGGACATCTATACCAGGCGGTGTCAGAGGAAGGCCCTAAACATTGTCAAAGACTCCAGCCACCATAGTCATAGACTGTTCTCTCTGCTACCTCACGGCAAGCGGTACTGGAGCGCCAAATTTAGGTCCAAAAGGCTTCTGAACAGCTTCTACCACCAAGCCATAAGACTGCTGAACAAGCCTACATGTACATATTACCTCAATTAACCTCAACTAACCTCAATTAGCCTTATTATTGCTATTTTTGCTCTTATTTGTTATACATTTTTATTTAATAAAAAAAACTAAACTCTTATTTTCCTTAACAGTATTGTTGGTTAAGGACTTGTAAGTAAGCATTTCACGTTAAGGCCTACATCTGTTGTATTCGGCGCATGCGACAAATAAAATTTGATTTGATTCAAGGGCCCTTATAGCAATTGCACTTTGACCCCAGTCAATACATTTTATATATATATATATATATAAAACACATTTGTCTGTGAAAGATCCTTCATAGTAATCAGAGAGGAATGAAAATAGTTGTCAACTTTTAAATAGGCTAACGGTGAATGTCTGATATAAAACCTACTTTACCTTGGGAAACACAGGGTGTCTAATTTTGCCCCGGGGGACGCATTCTTCAGTGAGGTCCGGAGGGCTGCATTGAAAATTGGTTATATTTCCTTGTCGAAATCGATCCATATTTACTTTCTATTATACCGGACTGTCAAGCTTTCATTTTGGTGATTTTTAGCAAGCTGGACATAGACAAAAAAAACTGTATGACTATAGTCCATCATTTATACAGTTTCGATTTTATTTTTTGATTTCATTCAAAAGTATATTGAGTTCGCCTCCCCCGGTGTAACCTAATGTAGCAAGCATAAAAAGACACCCGAGCGGAGTCCCCACATAGATTGAAAATACTAGCTTTGAAATCTGGAAACATCCGCTTTCTTCCGGCCCCGCGGAAAGTGCACAGAGTGCTATGCATAAACAAAGACACACATACACACCTAACCACCCACAAACCTCATCTCCCTTAAAGACTGGGGAAATAAAAGCATATTTTGCTGAGAAACCAAGAAGAGAGGAATTGGTTGGCTATTCGTTGGCTAGGAGTCAGCTGAGAGACCACAGTGGTGGAGTGTGTCCAAAATGGTACCTTGTTCCCTATAAAGCGCACTACTTACGTAGACCGAGGCAATAAAAACTTTAGTGCACTAAATAAGGAATATGGTGTCATTTGGGACATAGCTTGAGAGTTGGGAACGATGATCTCTGAATTTTTGCATCCCAAAATAATAAAAACAGGGGAGGTGAGGCCGCAATCCCAAAAAGACGACTAAACTCCCACATCCTCCGATTATACCTCAAATAATCACTAGATCATGAAGACTTTCACTACTTATCAGACTCCATTTTACATGAGAAGTAGGCTATCCTTCTCCTCCCAATGACAAAGTTTGTGTAATTTGTATAATTGCAATAAACTTGGTGGTTCGAGCCCTGAATGCCGATTGGCTGACAGCTGTGGTATATCAGACCGTATACCGCGGGTATGACAAAACATTTTTATAATAGTAATAAGGTAACTCGGGGGTTTTTGGTATATGGCCGAAGGCTGTGTCAAGGCACTCCGCGTTGTTCATATGAACAGCCCTCAGCCGTGGTATATTGGCAATATACCGCACCCCTTTGTGCCTAAAACACACAAATGCTACTTTCCCGTTTTTCAATCCCAGCATAAGTAGGGAGAAATCAAGTTCAATATAAATTAAATATCTCAGTCAGGGTCAGGTCAAGCGGGAGGAAAAATATTGCTTGTTTTTTCCATTTGGAGCAATTCCTCTATAAATGCATTTGCAAGTGTCTCATTCTGTTTATTTAGGTGAAAGACAGGCTTGTTCCCACGCAGGTTAGGGCGGTGTACAGGCCTTTTAAACTCTCTCACGTTTCTGCTGAGACTGTTAGTGCATGTGTGGGAGAGGACAGGGATAGTCGAGGCTCAAAGGCTCGTCATTGTTCAACACTCAACAGCAAATGCGGCAAATCCGCCATGTCGTCTAGTCTACACCCGCAAACTTACGCCACCAGGCAGACCATTTGCCCCAGAAAGCAATGGAAAACTAAGCTGTTTTTGTACAAAATATTTTAATAAATATTACTTTCCAAAACAAAACAAAGACTTGCCAGGAACAACCTCCCCCCAAAAATACTTTAATTATCAAGTTCTTAACACACTAAAGTGAAATGTACACATACTTTCTCATATCATGATTTTCAGGGCAAACAAAAAAATAAATAAAAATGTTTACAGCCTTGTGGTCTCCGTCCAATCCAGAAAGGCTATGTCACATGACAGTTCTACAGTGTTCTCATTGGATCTCCTCTCTTCAAGTATCTCAATGGTCGAGTAAGTTTTGCATGGCCCGGTGACCCGAATTTGCTCATTGAAGACCATTCCATTGGTCCTTAAGTGAAATCTCCATCCACCTGGGGCACCGGGCCATGCAAAACGAATTCCACCATTTATTAGAGTTCATTACCATATATGCAAAGTAATCACATACACCAAAAGTTATTATTTTTTTACAAAGGATCTAAGGATTTTTTTTCCTGTTCTTGACACTTGTTATGCTGTACATTCAAACATCAGGCTACAAAAAAAAAAAAAAAAAAAAAAGTTACCCTAAAAGTATTTCATTGGCAAGCAATGAGTCTGCCACATTGCGTTGTTTCAAATGACCCTCCGTATTATTTTATCCTTTCCCCTGCCATTCCATTTACATTTAAGTACTTACAAAAGAGTCCTGGCAAATATACCATAGAAATGGTTTCAAACAGACATTGTACAAAAACATTTTTTTTTTTTTTTTTTTTTTGAGTGGACAAAAATTGCCATCTAATTGTTCAAAAATAAACTATTCTTTCAAGAACACTTTTGGCATTTATGAAACAAAGTGAGGTTCAAAAGTATTTGGACAGTGAAACATTGTTGTTTTGGTTCTGTACTCCAGCACTTTAGATTTGAAATTATACAATGACTGAAGTTAAATTGCTGACTGTCAGCTTTAATTTGAGGGTATTTTCATTGATTCATGTGGATGCTACCATGATTACAGAAAAACATTAATAATTATGTGTGAGAAAGTTGAGGCATATCTCACACCCTCCACAAAATATGCTATGCTCACGTTATTGGTAAGGGTGAGAGGTTAGCATGTTCTTGGTATAATCTTTGTGCTTCCAACTTTCTCACTCATCATTCACAATTCTATGTAATCATGGTAGCATCCACATTAATGTAGAAGTGTTATATTCATATTTAGCGACTTACAGTAGTGAGTACATTTTGTACTGCCCCCCCCCCACCGTGGGAATCAAAACCACAACCTGGCGTTGCAAGCGCCATACACATGGGACATTATTTACCATTCAAATCTATTGGGCAGCAAATAATCTGAAACAAACAAAAACTGCATCCAACAAGTTTGTAGTCACAAGCTTGATGTAGTCATTGCGTGCCAGGAATATGGGACTAAATACTAAACTTAAACACACAGTGAATCTGTCAAATGCTTTTGGTTCCTTGAAATGGGTAGACCATGTAGAAAAAGTTAATAAAAAATATTTTAAAAGTTCACACGATATGGATGAAAATACCCTCAAAGTAAAGTTGACCGTCTGCACTTTAACCTCAGTCATTATATCATTTAAAATCCTAATTACTGTAGTACAGAGCCAAAACAAAAAATGGTCAATGTCTGTATATATTGAAACAATATTTTCAAAAATAAGGAAGTTGTAAGCTTACAAAGCTGTCAAAACTTCAAATCTAAACAATGCATATAAATAAAAGGAATGATATTAAGGCTCTTGATTATTAAGTTAATAAATCAAATATACACAATGATTAATAAAAAAAAATATTTACAGATCTATACATCGACACAAATTCTTCATATCGGCAGCAACTGCTGACAGACTCAACCTGCCCCCCAAAAATAAATAATATGTTTTGATAGTTGCTGTGGTATGGTGCTGCGGAAGCGCGTACATATACAAAACCAGTTAGAGGCTAAACCCACATTAATATTAAATTGTACACTTCGTATGACTACCGGGTAAAAGCCTGTAAAAAGCCTTCGACAGCAGCTTACCGAACAACGTGGAGATGTTCTTACACGTACATCGAAATTTCCATTTACAGAAGTGCCGTCTCGAAGTTAACTGGTTTTAAAAAACGCAAACGCAGCACCCGGAAATCCAGCCAAACCACAGCCAACCGTTATTGCCAGTGTGAGCCAGCTTGTCGAAACATAAATTAAACACATGGAAATTTGTCTTCTTTGTGAAGGGTAAATCACAACTTTTTGATTCAAAAATATGACAACAGCATCCAACAACTTTGGAGCGCCCCTCAGCTGACCTTTCAATGATGAGAAACCAGTTGAAGTGGCCAGGCCAAGGTCACCAAGCTGTGCGGCTATACAATGAATTCCATTCGGTTTAAGCTCTGCGCCGACTCCAAGTCTCTGTTGTCCTGTTTGTTAATCCAGTTGGGGTGTTTGCCGGCCGTGCGGAGCGGCTGTGGGCTCCGCTCCTCCCGGTCCACTAACGTATATGGCGTATGCCTTGGGAACCTAGCCTTCTGAAACCTCTTCTCAGACTCCTCGTCATCCGAATGGTGGCTACCCACATCGGAGTTGTTTGTTCTAATTTTGGCGTTGATAAGAGAGTTCTTGTCCTCGTAGTGATAGTGGTGGTGGTTGGGGTGTTCTTTAACTGGGGGTAGGCAATTGGTCAGACCGTGTTTATCGATGGGGTTCTTGATCTGGTTGAGCTGCTCGCGCACGTTGTTGACTGAGTTGTTGGTGTCTTCGACTGTCGTCGCCGGGGACGACGACTGGGTGTTGACACCCGTGTGGGTGCTGGGCTTTCGGCGCCGCTTGAGGCACCAGATAAAAGCAGAGACCACAGCCAGGAGCCAGATGACGATGACTACGGACACCAGCAGGGGGACCAGGTAGTCTGCTGGAAGGAGAAAGGGAGGGAAGGCGTTAGTTATCGAAGACTATAGTTTAAGCAGAAGTTGACAGCAGCAGAAATATTATCTTCTCCCTCTTCCAATTAAAAAAATTGAACTGCAAAATACTTCAACCAGGATTTCTGGAAAACATGGGAAATGCTGAGGAATTTTTCAAACCTAGGTACATAAAACCATCCCACTACTAGTGAAGGTCCTTGCAGAAAAAAAATGGCTGCCTGTGCGCTCACCATTGGGGTTGTGGCTCTGCCTCTGGACGCGGACCTCGATGACGGCTGTGGTGATAGTGCTGTTGCCGTTTCGCTTGCTGACCAGGTCTATGAACTTGTCCGTGATTTCCTTGATAGGGGCCTTGCCTCTTCTGCGGTCCTCCGTCGACTAAAAAAAAAAAAAAAAAAGAACTAATAGAGTTAAGTCTTCGTACAAGAAACTTGTAACTTCCATATATCGCATTTGAAATAATATTGCGTATATTGTGAGAAACAGGACAAATGAATCCTTATGCGAATGTAGTTATTCTTAGGATAAGACTGTCTGCTAAATGACTAATGTATGTTTCAAAATGGTCATTTGCTTATTCTTGACAATCATGGAATTGAGGGCAAAATTTTTGCCAAGTGGTACTTACGATTGCTACATGGATCTTGTTGTTGGCTGTGGCCGATGGCTCGCATGTCATGGACACCGAGTACTCTGACGAGAGGTTCCTCACCACATACAGACTCCTTAGCTCGCTGCAGATGTTCTCAACAGTCAAGCCCTGCCACACACAGAGGTCAAAAGGTTCAATGTATAAGTTCACAAGTATTAAAAGTATCGGCATCACAGTTAATCAAAAACTGCAAACTGCTCCTAGTCTTACAAAGGAATATGAAATGCTGCCAAACTGGATGTGACAATGGTTTTGCCATTGGTTAAATTGACTTCCTAGTTTAAGTTTGAACAAATGGTTTTTATGACGTGGCTTGCGCCAACTCACCTGTGGCATGGTGTCCTTTTTGAAGGTGAAGGTGACGTTGGCACAGTTGCCCTCGGGGTGGCACTTTGCGTGGGGCTTGGGACTGTGGGAGGCCGACCAGCACTCGCCCTGGCTGGGGCATGGCTTGACAAAACAGCACTCGTCCCGGACGGGCACACACATCTGACCGACCGGGCACTCGCCACCGCTGTGGCTTTTACTGTGGACCCGGCAGGATTTGGGACCGCACCAGATCTGGAGGGGGACAGGAATGTGGTCAGTGGTGGTGATAATTTGTGGTCCTTCAATGCATAGCTAGCTCACATCACTATGGGGATTGAATATAGTACAAACAAAACACAAAAAAGCCAGCTTGTCGTAAAACCTGTGGTTTCGTACCATTGTACAGGTGACCTTCCCATTGTGGCACTGGCAGGTGTTGCAATCGTCGTCCCATTTGGTCCCGTCCACGGCCACCAGACCACCGACAAAACAGGATCTCCCAACAACTGAAATGCAGGAGGTGGCGATTTTATTCTCATCAAGATTGAACCTTAACATTTGCTATAGATGCCCAAAATCCTAGATGTACTGTGTTGTATTCAGGTTGACTGTTTACACCAACAGTGACTCTTGTTAAGACTTAGGTTCTCGTGATGTTAATAAAGATATTGTACCGTACACTTATACATTGTTAATCTGATGTCCTGTTTATAGTTCGGTAAACACCACCTAAAGAGCTACAGCACAAGGAACAAAAATTCCAACTAAAAGTTTCCAACTAAAATTACAGTCCATTGTCATGGCAAAATCCAACAGGGATAATTACACTGCTGCTCATGATGGAAAATGTATTTATTGAAGCCAGTATGAGCCGCCAAAGGAACACATGGAGGGGTATAGGTCTTACCTTCTTGGCATCTGGGGCCGGCCATCCCTGGTGGACACAGGCAGCGGTAGCCGTTGATCTCGTCGACGCAGGTGGAGCCGAACGCACAAGGCGACGACTGGCACTCGTTGATGTCTGAGGGGACCAGATTGGCAACTGTTAGGGTACTACTCCATTTCGGTCACTTCATCAATCTATATGCATCAGTCCATCTAGCCTACTGACTGACAGTGACTACAAGACTTCCGAATGAAACACGATACGTCTTGGAACCATTTTTCCTTAGACTGATATTTTTTCCCAGAGCCACAGACCAAACTGTGCTAATTACAAAGTAGTATAACTTCGTAACAAAAAAAAAACATTTGAAGATCAAATACTTTCAAACTCTACCCTAGTTTCATTCCTAGTTCTCAGTTGGACTAACTCTGGGTGGTCAAGTTATCATTGGGAATGAGTGCAGGTGATCAACTTCTCCATCTGAGCTCTCTTTAACTGGATCAAAGGGTTAACCGCAGCGTTAACTTTTCTAGCCATCTCATAAGACTCGTCCTCCGTGGTGTTGTCCTACAAGCACCACCAAATCCAAAAGACAAACCTGATTTAGCCTCGACTTAACTGACGTTTGGCACAGCTTAAGAATAGTAAGTGGGGTGGGGGGAGAGGAACGCAAAGGGTTAACACTCACTAATCCTGCAGTCTGGTCCTGCGAATCCCGCGGCACACTCACACCGGTACCAGTTATCTCCGTCCACACAGGTCCCACTGTTATAGCTGCAGAGAAAAGGATAGAGACAGAGGTCAGGGGGCCATAGCTCTTAAACAATAAGAATTTACTAAACGGGTTGGAAATATAATGACATGTCTTAGGAAGTATCTAAATAAGCATCACTCAATAATTCCCTCTGCATGAAATGATTTCACCATAAAAACAGTTTAACAGATACATTTATATTATTCTTAAAAATGGCGTTGGGTCGAAGAGGAAGTGGATCAAGGTACAATGTCTGATTGTGAAGACTTGAGCAAACAGGGTTACGCGAGTTGTTTGTGGCTCTTTGTTGACGATGAGTGTATGTGTGTTATCAGCAACAGGACATTCCTGAAGGCAGATATGTTTACTGGGTCTAACTTGGCTTGGGATTGACTTACCAAGGGTGGGGATTGCAGTCGTTGGAATCTGTAAAATGAGAAATATAAGAAAATTGTGTTAGACACAGTAGAGGTTGACTGATTAAAATAAATAAATAATATATGTATAAATAAATAAAAAAATCGGGCCAATTAATTAGGGACGATTTCAAGTTCATATAACAAAATCGGTAATCGGCCTTTTTGGACGATTACATTGCAATCCACGAGGAGAATGGGTTGCAGGCTGACCACCTGTTACGGAAGTAAAGGTATAAGGTACACATGGTATAGAGAGAAATATTATATGACTAACTACAACCTAAAACTTATCAACCGGGAATATTGAAGACTCATGTTAAAAGGAACCACCAACTTTCATATGTTCTCATGTTCTGAGCAAGGAACTTAAAATGTTGGCTTTTTTTACATGGTACATATCGCACTTTTACTTCTCCAACACTGTTTTTGCATTATTTAAACCAAATTGAACATGTTTTATTATTTATGTATTGTATTAAATTCAAATAAGTGTTCATTATTCATTCAGTATTGTTGCAGTTGTAATTGTCATTATTACAAATATATAAACTGCTCAAAAAAATAAAGGGAACACTTAAACACCACAATGTAACTCCAGGTCAATCACACCTCTGTGAAATCAAACTGTCCACTTAGGAAGCAACACTGATTGACAACAAATTTCACATGCTGTTGTGCAAATGGAATAGACAACAGGTGGAAATTATAGGCAATTAGCAAGACACCCCCAATAAAGGAGTGGTTCTGCAGGTGATAACCACAGACTACTTCTCAGTTCCTATGCTTTCTGGCTGATGTTTTGGTCACTTTTGAATGCTGGCAGTGCTTTCACTCCATTGGTAGCATGAGACAGAGTCTACAACCCACACAAGTGGCTCAGGTAGTGCAGCTCATCCAGGATGGCACATCAATGCGAGCTGTGGCAAGAAGGTTTGCTGTGTCTGTCAGCGTAGTGTCCAGAGCATGGAGGCACTACCAGGAGACAGGCCAGTACATCAAGAGACATGGATGAGGCCGTAGGAGGGCAACAACCCAGCAGAAGGACCGCTACCTCCGCCTTTGTGCAAGGAGGAACACTGCCAGATCCCTGCAAAATGACCTCCAGCAGTCCACAAATGTGCATGTGTCTGCTCAAACGGTCAGAAACAGACTCCATCAGGGTGGTATGAGGGCCCGACGTCCACATGTGGGGGTTGTGCTTACAGCTCAACACCGTGCAGG
The DNA here is from genome assembly GCF_021184085.1 of Oncorhynchus gorbuscha. Lineage (NCBI taxonomy): Eukaryota > Metazoa > Chordata > Actinopteri > Salmoniformes > Salmonidae > Oncorhynchus > Oncorhynchus gorbuscha. The sequence continues at coordinate 16,586,224 of NC_060198.1, forward strand.
AAGGTTTGACATTTGCCAGAGAACACCAAGATTGGCAAATTCGCCAACTGGCGCCCTGTGCTCTTCACAGATGAAAGCAGGTTCACACTGAGCACGTGACAGACGTGACAGTCTGGAGACACCGCGGAGAACGTTCTGCTGCCTGCAACATCCTCCAGCATGACCGGTTTGGCGGTGGGTCCGTCATGGTGTGGGCTGGCATTTCTTTGGGGGGGCCGCACAGCCCTCCATGTGCTCGCCAGAGGTAGCCTGACTGCCATTAGGTACCGAGATGAGATCCTCAGACCCCTTGTGAGACCATATGCTGGTGCAGTTGGCCCTGGGTTCCTCCTAATGCAAGACAATGCTAGACCTCATGTGGCTGGAGTGTGTCAGCAGTTCCTGCAAGAGGAAGGCATTGATGCTATGGACTGGCCCGCCCGTTCCCCAGACCTGAATCCAATTGAGCACATCATGTATCGCTCCATCCACCAATGCCATGTTGCACCACAGACTGTCCAGGAGTTGGCAGATGCTTTAGTCCAGGTCTGGGAGGAGATCCTTCAGGAGACTATCCGCCACCTCATCAAGAGCATGCCCAGGCGTTGTAGGGAGGTCATACAGGCACGTGGAGGCCACACACACTACGGAGCCTCATTTTGACTTGTTTTAAGGACATTACATCAAAGTTGGATCAGCCTGTAGTGTGGTTTTCCACTTTAATTTTGAGTGTGACTCCAAATGCAGACCTCCATGGGTTGATAAATTTAATTTCCATTGATAATTTCTGTGATTTTGTTGTCAGCACATTCAACCATGTTAAGAAAAAAGCATTTAATAAGAATATTTCATTCATTCAGATCTCAGATATGTTATTTTAGTGTTCCCTTTATTTTTTTGAGCAGTATATATTTTTATTTTTTTTATTTAAAAAATAAAAATTGTCCGATTAACCGACAGTCTTTTTTTAGTCCTCCAATAATCAGTATCGAAAAACTATAATCACTCTTCCTCTAACACAGTGAATGTTTGAATATTAACTCAAGATGAGTGTGTGGCTAGCTGAGGCCACATACCATTAATCTAAGAAATAAAATAAAAAGTATATAAAACATTTCTTATTGTTAAGATTTAGCTAGATACAGTCTTTACATAATGGACGAAGGCCAGACTGTACTCATCTACTATGGCAGATTAAAATGTAGTGCAACTGAATATTACACTATCAAGTTATGAACAACTAATAGTGCAAAAAAACTACAATTCTCTACTAAAGATGTATTATCTACCCAAGTCCCTGGGACAAGGGAGGACACACTCTGGGATCACTCACTTTGGTTGCAGGTCAGGCCCTCCCAGCCCTCTTTGCAGACACAGGTGAAAGAGTCTCCACTGACCACACAGGTGCCTCCGTTCTCACAAGGGCTAGGCAGACAGCTGCTGTTCTTAGCTGGAGAAGCAAACACAACCTTTAGCCAACATGCTAGCTAGCTGGAAAATGCTACAGAGCTAGTTGTAATAATTTAGCACTGCTGGCTATGCTACAAACCTATATTACAGGTGGAACCATCCCATCCGGCGGCACATATGCATTTGAAGGTGTCCCCTTCATCGTAGCACGTTCCGCCATTGTTGCATGTCGCCTCGTCACACTGGCTCTCCCTGGAAGCAAAAAAAGACTACACGTTAGCAACTGTTCATAGTCAATGTCAGGAAACCATTAGGCTCTAACATATACAGGTTTCATTTATGCACAAACACACCCTTTCGAACAGGTACAAGCATGCACACATGCTTACATCACAACACACGGCCACCCCAGGGCGAAAAAAAAACAAACAGGAAAAAAAGTGCGATACTGTAGTAAGGGGGTGCTTACTTGAGTGACATGTCTTGCCCTTCCATCCGTTCTTACACTCACAGTAGAAGTCGTTCACCAGGTCCCGGCACGTGCCGCGGTTACGACAGGGGTTGGTGTTGCAGTCGTCAATGTCTTAGGAGACAAGACAGAGACAAACATGAAATGGCAAAAGTAAAAAAACTGCCTGTTCAGCTTTCACGGAGAAAGAAAACACGCAGAGATTGTTCTGCCATTTTAATGTCATAAGGTGAATGCACCAATTTGTAAGTCGCTCTGGATAAGAGCGTCTGCTAAATGACTTAAATGTAAATGTAAATGTTAATCGTGCCTAAAAACGCTGTTTTTTTTCATGTCGCATAAGTCAAATTTTCAGAATGGAAAAACACTAAGTGTAAAATTCAATGACAACATCTGGTTTTGAAGTGTGTATAAAAGAGAATGGACCTATATATTTTTTTCATAACGTTATCTTTGCTAGTTCTCAAATCACCAAAATAAAAGCTAGACAGTCGGGGTGAATAGAACATTATTTTGGAAATTAACTTATTATGTTTGCGCAAAAGAACACCGCATTATCCATGGCAAAATGCATAGAATTGCAGGAAACTAGCTTTAAAAAAAATGAAACATTTTCTCTAAACTATGGCAAAAATGTTATAATTCCAATAAATTAGCTTTAAAACCGCAAAAAAAAATAATCTCAGCTCCATGGAGAAATGTGTAGAATTGCAGCAAATTGGCTTAAATTCTAAAATGCCTCACAATTTTCCCTAAATTGTAGCTGCGCCGACAGCTGCCATCGCTCATTGCCACCCCCAACACCTAATCCTTTAAAAAAAAAAATTTTAAACAGAAAGTTTCAACATGGGCCTAATGATCATCCATATCCCCAGTCACTTGAAGGCTTGAAACAAGCGGGATTATTTGGTAGCACTGTGTGTTGCCTATGCATTAGGAATGCAATATGGAAGTGTTATGTTTAGCCTACCAAACGTTATAATGCTGATAACAAGTCTTCAATATTAAGAAGCAAGACAGATGAAGTCAATGCACTGTTCCACCTGCATGTAATGCATAAGCACATGTATAGACTTGTGTACCACTGTATGAATACCTTTGTAATAATACAAACAAAAAGAACCATGAGCTTTAAGAAACACTTGTACCACATTGTGGGGCGATTGTAGGCAACTTGTATACAACTTCAACAACAACTTATTATCCACCGGTGGGTCAAAGAAAGTGAAATCCATTCATTCATATAAACAAACATGACTACATAACAGTGCGGTGAGAGGAAAATTAACTTACTGTTGTCGCAGTTGGGTCCCTCCCAACCCTCGGCACAGATGCACTGGTACAGGGTGACTTTGTCGATACACGTCCCCCCGTTCTGACACGGGCCGCTTTCACAGTCATTTATATCTGAGAGCGTGTGAAAGAAAGGAGGAAACATGAGCGAAAGACTGAGGAATATGCACAATATCAAGCCACGCCATCAAGGCGTGCACCATGAAATCCCTTCAACAACTTATTTACCATTTCTGTTTTTTAATACAGTTTCTTAGAACACGTGAACAATTCACATTGTTTCCACATTACACATCCAACGGAGGCCTTGCCCTTTCCCGAGTGCCCAGTTTATTTGAGCTGTCGTCTCCGTTCAAGTAACCTCGCACCAAAACTCCCTCTTCTGTCACCCAAAACCACAACAGAGAGCTTGGTGTTGGGTGTGTGAGTGCGTGGGAGAGACAAGGCCAGGCAAGAACAGGCAGACTTCCTGGCTTAAGAAAATGAGAGTTAGGGGTGGGGAGGCAT